>NW_004955478.1:5269672-5292907 GCF_000276665.1 Chinchilla lanigera | reverse complement strand
AACAAAAAAATTCAACAGTGAAATACTAGAACTGAACCACATTTTTGAACAAATGGACTTAGTAGATATCTATAAAGTTCCATCCCTCAACATGGGAAAACACATTCCTCTCAGCAACACATGGGATGTTCTCCTAAATAGACCACATACTAGCCCATAGTAAATGATTAAGTAAATGCAAAGGAATTGAAATTATCCCATGAATATTATCAGGACATAGTGCAATGAAATTGGAAATCAATCACAAAAGAAATGACAAGAGCTTCATAAACACATGAAAATTAAATGGCATGCTCCTGAAAACAAATCAGTGGCAGATGAAATTAAAGGAGAAATTACACGTTTTACAATTAAATGATAATGACAGTACAACATACCAGACCTTATGGGACACAGTAAAAGCAGTCCTAAAATGAAATTTATAGCAATGAATACCCATATCAGTAAAACAGAGCAAACTCAAATAAACAACTTACTGGTGAATCTCAATCTTCTAGAAAAGAAGAGCAGGCTAAACCAAAAGCTTATTTGAGGGAGGAAATTGTAAAGATCAGAGCAAAAATTAACACATTGAGGACTTAACAATTCAAGAAATTAATGAATCAAAGAGCTGTTTCTTTGAACGATTAAATAAAATCAACAAACCCTTAACCAGCCTTATCAAAAAATGAAAGAAAAGACTCAAATCCACACGATTAGGAATTAAAAGAGTGAAATCAAAACAGACACTGCAGAAATCCAGAAGATCATGTGTACCTATCTTCAGAATATGTATTCCAATAAGATGGAAAACTCAGAAGAAAGGAGAGATTCCTAGGTACATATGAATTACAAAAGCTGAATCAAGAAGACATAAAAATCCTAAATAAACCAGTATCAATGAAATCAAAGATGTAATTAAAAACATACCAACAAAGAAAAGTGAAGGCCCTGGTGGATTCACTGCTGAATTCTATCAGAAATTTAGAGAAGACTTAATACCACTTCTTTTCAAACTCTTTAATGAAACTGAAAGTGAAGCAATACTCCCAAATTAATTCCTAGAAGCAGGCATTACCCTGATAGCAAAACCGGAGAAGGACCCAACCAAAAAAGAAAACTACAGGCCAGTCTCGCTGATGAACATGGATGTGAAAATCTTCAATAAGATACTGGCAAACACAATACAGGAAATCATCAAAAAGTTTATACACCATAACCAAATTGGATTCATCCCAGGAATGCAGGGGTGGTTCAACATACATAAATCAATAAGTGTAACACACCATATTGACATAGCCAAGGACAAAAAACATATGATGATATCAAGAGATGCAGAAAATGATTTTGACAAAGTCCAGCACCTATTCATGATAAAAACTCTAGAGAAAATTGGAATAGATGTTATCTCAATCTAATAAAAAAAATCTATGACAAACCAACAACCAATATTATATGAAATGGACAAAAACTGAAAGTGTTCACTCTAAAATCAGGAACAAGTCAAAGGTGTCCACTCCCTCCCTTCTTACTCAGTATAGTCCAGGAAACGTTATCCACAGCAGTTAGACAAGAGAAAGAGAAAGAAGAAGGATAGGCGAAAGGAAGAATTTAAACTAGCATTGTTTGCGGTTGACATGGCACTCTGCATAGAAGACCCCAAATTCAACACTAAAAAACTGCTAGATTTTTTTTTAATTTAAAGAGAATAAAAAACAACAAACATTAGAAATGATACAAAATTTCAAAAAACAAGATGATAGGAATTCTACAATGGTTGTTATCTTGCATACTGTTGTCTTCAGAATAGTTGTTCAGAATATCAGATACAGGGATATAAAATTGGTCAAAAAAATTTAAGCATTAACTGTTCCTTTCAATAAATCAAGAGAAATCAGTAGGACAATTATCTTAGCTGTCTTTTGTATATACATACATAGTTGCCTTGCCTTCCTTCTTTCTTTCTTTCTTTTCTCTTTCCCCTTTCCCAGTTGTTCTTTCCTTTTGAGCAGTTTCTTTCCCTTCATGATATCTGTTGTACCTTTTGGATTTTATTTACTCTTTCATGTTCTTACACTAGGGTTCCTGCACTAGATAATATGATGTTTACACTTGTGGGTCTGATTTATTTCATTTATGAAGAATGGTCTCTAGCTGCTTCCAGTTACGTAAAAACCTCAAGTTTATCTTTCTTTATAACTGAGTAATACTCTATCGTCTAAAAAATCACATTTTTAAATTCATTCCTCAGTTGATGGTCATTTGGGCTGTCTCCAAGATTTAGCTATGACAGATTGTAGTGCTGTAAAAATGGGTGCACATATATTGCTGTGGTATGATGTTTTCCGTTCTTCTGGATAAATACCCAGGAGGGGAACAGCTGGGTTGAATGGAACCTCTAATCCTAGTTTTTTGAGGAATCTCCACAATGATTTCCACACTGGTTTCAAAAGGCTACACTCCCACCAACAATGGAGACGTTTTCTTTTTTACCCTTATCATCAAGGGTGATAGCCCCTCCAGCAAAGGTGACAGCCTTTGGGTGTCAGCCAAAGGGTTGACCAAGTGGGATGCACCCCAAGAATGCATAAGGTGACAGCCCCTCCAGCATTTGTTATTTGTTACTAAAGGTGACAGTCCCTCCAGCATTTGTATTTGCTCCAGCATTTGTTATTAAAGGTGACAGCCCCTGCAGCATTTGTTATTGGTTGATTTCTTGTGGCTAGACATTATTTTGGGGTAAGACAGAGTCTCAGTGTTGTTTTAATTTGCATTTTTCAATGACAAATGATGTTGAACGCTTTTTCATATTTTTTTTTGCCATTTGTAATTCTTCCTCTGTGAAGTGTGTACTCATCTCAGATGCCCATTTTTGGTTTGGGTCTTTGAATTTTGGGGGCCTGATTTTTTAAAATTCTTCATGTGTTCTGGATAGAAGTCCTTTTAGGGACAGTTGGTTAAAATTTTTTCCTATGGGGTTTTTTTACTCTGTTGGTGATTTCTTTTGATGTGCAAAAATTTTTCAATAAGATGAGATTCCAGTTGTTGATTCAGTGAAGTATTTGCCATGCAGTCTGGTTTTCATTCATAAACTCTCTGCCTACTCCTGTGTCTTTGAGATTTATACCTAATTTCCCTTCCAGTAGATTTAGTGTTTCTGTTTTGATATTTAGATCTTTGATCCATTTTGACTTCTGTTTAGTGCATGGCGATAGACATGAGTCTAGTTTTAGTCCTCGGCATGTGGAAAGCCAGTTTTTCCAGCACCATTTATTAAAGAGACTATCTCCCTTCTAGTGAATATGTTTGGCCTGTTTGTCAAAGATAAGGTGGCTGATTGTGTTTGTAGCTGTGTCTGCATCTTCTAATCTGTTCCATTGATCTTCAGGTCTTTTTTTTTTTCCAGTACCATGCTGATTTTATCACAGTAGCTTTGTAGTATAATTTCAAGTCAGAGATTGTGATGCCTCCTGCCTTTCCTTTGTTTCCCAAGATTGCTTTTGCTGTTCTAAGCCTCTTCTGGTTCCAGATGAATTTTAGGAATGTTTTCTCTAAATTTGTGAGGTATACTAATGGTATTTTAATTGGGATTGCATTAAATCTATACAACAATTTTGGGAGTATGGCCATTTTCACAATGTTGGTTCTTCCTATCCATGAGCAAGGAATATCTTTCAATTTTCTGAAATCCTCTTTTGATCTCTTTTTTAGAGTACTGTAATTTTCCTTGTATAGATCTTTTACTCCCTTTGTTAGATTGATTCCTAAGTATTTCATTTTGGGGGATGCTGTTGTGAAAGATGTAGTTTTCTTAATTTTTCTCTCAGTTTATTTCTTGTTTGTCTACAGGAATGCTATTGATTTTTGAGTGTAGAGTTTGTATTCAGCTATGCTACTGAATTTATTGATTAATTCTAGGAGTCTTTTGGTGGAGTTTTTGGGGTCTTCCATGTAGAGTACCATGTCATCTGTGAATAGTAATAATTTCACTTCTTCCCTTCGTGTCCTTCCTTTTATTTCTGTCTCCTGTCTAAATGCTCTGGCTACTGTTTCCAGAACTATATTGAATAGGAATGGTGATAGGGACATCCTTTCTTGTTCCTGATTTTAGAGTGAAAGATTTCAGTTTTTGTCCATTTAGTGTGATGTTCACTGTTGGTTTGTCATAGATGGCTTTTATCAGATTGAAGTAAATACCATCTATTCTGACCTTCTATAGGGTTTTCATCATGAATTCATCATAAATGAGTGTTGGATTTCATCAAAAGCTTTTTCTGAATCTATTGAGATGGTCATATCATTTTTGTCTTTTGCTCCTAAGATATGGTATAATATATTTATTGATTTGTGTATATTGAACCATCCCTTCATTCTTGGGATGCATACTACTTGGTCATGGTGTATTATCTTCTCGATAATTTGCTGTGTTCTATCAGCAAGTATTTTATTAAGAATTTTTGCATCTATGTTCATTAAAGAGATTTGTCTGTAGTTTTCTTTTTTGGTTGGGTCTTTCTCTGGTTTTGGTATTAGGGAATACTTGCCTCCAGGAATGAGTTAGGGAGAATTGCTTCCCTTTCCATTTCATTAAAGAATTTGATAATTGGCATTAAATCTTCTGTAAATTTCTTGTAGAATTCAGCTGTAAATCCCTCAGGACCTGGGCTTTTTGTGTTTGGTAAGTTTTTAATTATATTTTCAATTTCATTAACTGATATTGGGTTATTGATGAGTGTTATATCTTCTTGATTCAGCTTTAATAATTTGTATGTATCTAGGAATCTGTCCATTTCTTCTGTGTTTTCTATCTTATGAGAGTAAAGATTTTCAAAGTAGATATTGATGGTCTCCTGATTTTCCACAGGATCCATAGTGATTTCACCCTTTTCATTCTCTATTGGATGAATTTGAGTTTTTTCTTTCCTTTTTTTGATAAAGTTGGCTAGGGGTTTATCAATATTACTCATTCTTTCAAAACACCAACTCTTCGATTCGGTAATTCATTCTATTGTTTGCTTAGTCTCCATTGCATTAATTTCTGCTCTGATCTTTATAATTCCCTCCCTTCTTTGGGCTGTATAGATATACTTACTCTTTTATCAGTTGATAGACATTTGAGTTGCTACTGCTTCGAGCTATAATGAATAATGTTGCTATGGGCATGTGTGTACAAGCTCTGTGTAGACATATTGTATTTCTCTTGGAAAATTAGGAATGGAGAAAATTGATTTTTATCTCTTGTGTAAGGTATGACTCTGCATTTTTCCTGTATGCATAACTCATTGACTGAGCACAATATTGAGAATTGTTTGTTGCACCCCTGCTATACTGCAATGCCCGCTCTGTCCAGTGTGATCCAGTTTCTAGACTCTCGATTCTGTTCATCAAGTTGATTTCTCTCCCGTTCGCCACTCTAGTGCCACACTGCTAGAGTAACATTATGCCAGGACCAAATGCCTGATGGAAAATGTCCTACCACTGTTCTTCTGTAGGAGTGTTACGGCACCGTGTTCATCCCTGTGCATTTCAGAGTCACCTTGTCAAGGTTCGCGAAAAGTTTCCTTGAAATTGTAATTGGACTTTTACTGATGTTACAGACGAACCTGGGGAGAACTGATGGAGAGATTTTTAATCACCATGGTATATCTCTTGGTTATTGAATGTGTTTTAAAGGGATTGTATTTTTCCTACTAGTCTTACACATCTTTTGATAGGCTTATTTTAAAAAATAGTTTATTTATTATCATACTTGTAAATAATGTTTTGTAATTTTTGCTGATGTACAAAAAGTGAAATTGATTTTTGAATATTGATCATTTGTACATTTTTAAACTCATTATTTCTAATTATTTACAATTATTTTTCATTTTCTAGATACCATAATAACATCTTTTTTTGTTCTATCTTTTTGAGACAGGGTTTCATTATGCAGTTCAGGCTGGCCTTGAACTCACTTTGTAGCCCAGGCTGGCCTTGAACTTGCAGTGATCCTCCTGCCTCAGCCTCCTGAGTGCTGGGATTACAGACATGTACCACCATGCCTGGTCTTTAACATCTTTTATTAAAGACAGTTTGTTGTCATTTTTATTTTCTGTCTTGTTGAATACTTGTGAGTATATGTAATGATAATAGGAGTTCTTTCCTCTTCCCTGATTTTAAAAGGGACATTTTAAAACCTTACTGTAAAACATGTATAAAATTTACTGTGTGTTTAGCAAATACCTTTTATCTCATTAAGAATGTTCTTTGAAATTCCTATTTAGCTAAAAATGTCTGTCATTTTTTATTTTTAAACACTAAATTGTTTAAATATAACAAATGTGGAAATGTTTGTGAATTTTATCAGTTGTTTTTCTATGTATTGAGATAATTAAATTTTTTCTTTTAATATATTCAGGGAATAAGTTATATTTTAGGTTACTGTTGACATATCCACCTTATTTCCATTCAATTTTTTATAATATGTTATCTCTGGATTCAATTTACTAATAACTTGCTAATAATTATTGAGATTACCTGGCCAGTTTTTTTTCTTTTTTGGACTCTCTTGGACATGTTTATTAATTGATTCTGTGCTAGCAGTTTTCTGAGTGATGCATCTTTTTATATTTTCTGAAAGATATATGTGTGAGTTATTTATTTCTTAAACATTTAGTGCAGCTGACCAGTAAAGCTTTCTGGGCTTGATATTTCATTTCTGGAAGATTTTCTTGACTACTGCTTCAGTTACTTTAGTTGTTATAGGATGATTCATATTTTCCATTTTTATCAGTAAATTTTGGTAAATTTTCATAATTCAGGAATTTTTCCTTTTAACCAGATTTGATATTTATTGGCATCTGTACATTTTCAGAAGTATTAAATTGCCCTTGCCTTCTCTATAACTTGGTGGTTGTATATTTTATTTTTATATATCAGTGGACTTGGTTTGCCAATTATTTACTTTATAATTTATGCTTATGTTCATATTGAGTTGGCTTTAAAATTTTCTCTTCATATCCTTGTCCTCCTTTAAAATCAAAATTATAGTGACATTTATTTTTCTTTATTCGCTCTTTCCTGGAAGAATGTGTAAAAGGCCAAAATGATCTGTCCCTTGGAAAATTGTTTTAAGAACTCATCAGTAAAATTATGAGCTCAGCATTTTTTTTGTGGGATGATTTTTAACTGTTCTTTCAGTTTTCTGTATTTAGATTACTTATCTTTTCGTTTCTTCTTTTGGCATTTATATATTCATAGAAATTTTTTCATTTCACCTACATGCTCCAGTTATTGGCATATATTTTATGAAGTTCTTACATTCTTCAATCTCTGATTAATATACAGCATGTTCTTCTAACATTATTTTGTATAAATAACATTCCCAAAGCTTTCTTTTCTTCCCTAATGTTATTGTTCCTTTTTTGTTTCCTTGATCAGTCTTACTAGAAACTGTTCTTACTGGTAAACTTCTTCAATTGGTTCCTCTTCGTCAATAATTTTAGTGTTTAAAAAAAAAACACATAAAAGTTACACATTTCATTGGTTTTGGTTCTTCCATTAAGATTTGAGAAGTTTGATTTTCATTTTAAGACATTTATAAATATTTTATATAAATATTGTAAATTTATTTTTGATTACCATCAGTCAGAATTTGTAAACCAGAAAAATGCAGTGAAATGTCTTCCACTCACCTCTGACTTGCCATCATATACTTCTCTCGTTCCCAACTAAAATATTTCAGTGTAAACAGTGCTTAGGTCTCCTTCCAGAGATCAGTCCTAAATACTTTTAATTCTATCATAACTTTTTCTTGAACAATGAGTTAAGGTGTACATTTTTAATTTCAAAATATATAGAGGAGGGGGCTGGGGATTTAGCTCAGCGGCACAGCGCCAGCCTGGCAAGCGCGACCTTGTGAGTTTGATTCCCGGCCCCCGAAAAAAAAAAAAAGAAAAACAAAACAAAACAAAGTATATGGAGGATTATTTTTTGCTTTTATTATTTGGTCATTAGTTCCTAATTCGATTGCAGAGCTGTCAAAGAATATATCTTATGATACCACCTTTTTTTTGCAGTGTTGATAGTTATATTTTTAATACTTGTTCTTTTTTATTTTTAATTTTTTAAAGAGAATAAAAACCAATAAAAATGATACAGAATTTCAAAGCAAGGTGATAAGAAATTAGTAAAGGTTATTATATTGCATATTGTTATCTTCAAAGTGGTTGCTCAGATTACCAAATATAGGCATTTAAGAATGATCAAACAATATAAACACTAACTGTTCCTTTCAATGAACTAGTAGATATTAGTAATACAATTAGCTGTCTTGTATGTATATATAGAGAGAGACTATACATATATAGTCTTTTCTTTTCTCCTTTCCCCCATCCCAGTTGTTCTTTCCTTTTTGAGCAGTTTCTTTCCCTTTCACACTGTATATTGTACCTTTTGGATCTTATTTACTCTTTCAGTTTCTTACACTAGGGAGACATTTAGATGTTTACACATGCGAGTCTGATTTATTTCACTTATGAGTGTGGTGTCTAGTTGCATCCATTTACCTATAAAAGCCCCGAGTTTATCTTTCTTTATAAGTCAGTAATACTCCATTGTATAAAAAGATCACATCTTTTATCCATTCCTTGGTTGAGGAGCATTTGGGCTATTTCCAAGATTTAGCTATTACAAATTGTGCTGCTATAAACATGGGTGCACATATATCGCTGTGGTATTTTATGTAAATATATGTACAAAATACAACTATCTGAGTGACCATTCCTGCACACAAACAACAAACTCACTGAGACAGTTGTATTTTCTATATATTTACATAAAATTTCCTAGTAGGATGGTAGTTTTGTCCTCTTTTTCTTGAAGTTTCCTTAAACTTGTTATATATTTTGGGGACAAATTTTTTACCACATATGTGCTTTGTAAATATTGTCTTCCATTTTGTGGATTATCTTTTCTCCCTTTTAACACGTCTTTCACAGAGCAGATATTTGGAGATCTTTTAATATTATCCAGTTTATTAATATTTTATTTCATGTATTATGCTGGTATGTATGTCAACAATACACTGTCATAATCAAGGTTCAATACATTTCTTCCTGTGTTGTCTTCTCTAAGTTTTTTTTAGATCAAACTCAGGGCTTGTGTTTGCTAGTGAAGTGTTCTACCACAGAGCTACACCCTTAGCCCTTTTTACATACCTTTTTAATGTTTTCTGTTTAAGTCCATCATCAATTTTTGGATAATCAATTTTGTGAAATGTGTAAAGGTTGTGTCTACATTTTTTTGCATATATATATATATTTAATTGTTCTTGTACTATATGCTTAAAAATAACTTTTTCTTTTGAATTGCCTTTGCTTCTTTGTCAGAGATCTGTTGAGTGTTTTTGTGGATCTGTTTCTGGCCTACTTACTCTGTTTCATTTATCCCCAGTACTGTGTAAACCCTATCTTAACTGTTGACGGTTAAGTATTGAAAGCAAGGAATTTGAATTGTCCATTATTGTACATTTCTTCAGTATTGTAGTAGCTATTCCAAGCCTTTAACTTATTCATATGCACTTTTATGTATAGTTGATAATGATCTGTTTTCTTTCAGAATACCTAGCTCTTTTCCCATTTTTTAAAAAGCAGTTTACTGCCAGTGTTCATTTAATTTTCAGTGATCAAGAGTGATCATATTTTTTTTTAAAAAAAGAGGGATCATATTTTATGAATGAAAATACCACTGCTAAAACAGAATGCCATAAAAACAATAATGATGTCTTTTGTTTTCAAAGACTATGGTATAATGAGTGAAGCAAAAGTAATAATAACAGCAAGATATTTCACCACAAAGTGTGGGGGTAAGGTTAGAACTATAATCTGTGAGCTATCTCGGGGCAAACACTGAGGCCATAAATGCTCCCCAAGTGCTCTCCAGGCACATGGGATGAAAGGCTGTCTGGCCATGTTACTCCAGAAAGAATGACTAGTATCAACAAATCAGCCAATAGCAAATGCTTGTGGAGTTGTGGGGAAAACAGAACACCTCTCCAGTGTTGGTAGGAGTGTAGACAGGTGTAACCACTGTGGAAATCAGTGCGGAGATGCATTACAAAACTAGGACTACAGGTCCCTTCTGACCCAGGGATTCTCCTTCTAGTTATCTTCCCCAAAGAATTAAAAAGAATCTTACCACCAAGATATGTGCACCCCCATGTTTATGATGGCACAGTTTATAATAGCTAAATCTTGGAAATAACCCAAATTCCCATCAAATGAGGAATGGATAATAAAGATGTGGTCTGGGGCTGGGGATTTAGCTCAGTGGCACAGCGCCTGCCTGACAAGTGCAAGGTTGTGAGTTCGATTGCTGGTACCAGAAAACAAAATAAAACAAAAAGATGTGGTTTGTTTTTTAATACAGTGGAGTATTACTCAGCCATAAAGAAGGGTAAACTTGAGACAATTGTAGCTAAATGGATGCACCTTGAGACTATACTCTTAAGTGAAATAAATCAAATACATATATGTAAATATTCCATTGTCTCTCTGGTGTGAGAAACTGAAAGTGTAAACAAGAACCAAAATGTATAATAAATATTGTGAAATAGGAAGTAATTATTCAAAAGGAAAGGGGAATTGGGGGGTGGAAAGGGAAAGAAAAAATGAGAAAAAATGATAAATGGAAACAAAGCTTTGTAAATAAGGAGGGACGGGGGATTGAAGAGAGGGGAGGGGATGGGAAAAAAAGGAACTAAGATGTATCGTGTACGGATACAAATTCTTTATGATGAATGTGATCAATGTGTGTATCTACATTGTACCAATAAACTTAATTAAAAAATAAAATCTGTCTGGAATTCAACAGTGAAAACAAGACACCACTTAAAATCTAGGATGGAGGCTCAGGAGGGAATTTTACAACATCTATATTTTATAAGATATTTTGCATTAAAAATATATTCATACATTTAGTATAGAATTGAAATTTAGTAAAGATGTGTTGATTAGCAATGTTTTGGAGAGTTGTATATGTTGTTGCTTCTTTACTTTTCTGTGTTCAATTTTCTTTTTTAAAATAAATTTACTGTGGAAATTCAAGTAGTAATAAAAAAACCCTACCAACTAAGAAAATCCCAGGACTCAATGGATTTAGTGCCGAATTCTACAAAAATTCTACAAAAAAATGATGTCTTTTGTTTTACCAGCTAACGCCAATTCTCCTCAAACTCTTTAAAGAAATTAAAAGGGAAGGAGTACTCCCAAAGTCATTCTAAAAGCTAGCATTACCCTAATTCCAAAAATAGAACAATCCAACCCAAAAGGAGAACCACAGCTCAGTGTCTTTAATGAACTTAGATGCAAAAATCCTCAACAAGATATTGACCCCAAAAAGCAATAAATTGTCGAAAAATATCATGAATCATGACCAAATAGGCTTGACCCAGGGTTGCAAAGATGGCTCAACATATGGAAATCAAGAAATATAATACTTCACATCAACAGAAACAAGAACAAAAATCACATGATCATCTCAATAGATGCAGGAAAAGCCTTTGACAGAATTCAACATCAGTTCATGATAAATATCCTGAAGAAGTCAGGTATAGAAGGACCTCTTCTTACTCTGATAAAAGCCATTTATGGCTGCCTAACCAACTACCAATGTCATACTATATGGGATAAAAATCAAAAGCTTTCCTTCTTAAATCAAGAATAAGACAAAGATGTCCGCTATCACCACTGCTGCTCAGCATAGTCTTCCAAACGTTAGAGCTGTCAGGCAAGACGAGAAAAAAGAATGTGTAGAAGAAAAGAAGTCAAATTATCATTTTCAGACATGATCTTCTATATGCAGCACCAAAAAAATTCCATTAAAAGTCTCTAGAACCAACAACCAAATTCAGTAATGTATCACGATACAAATCAACATACAAAAAAACAATAGCATTTCTGTGCACCAATAACGCATTCACTGGAAAAGTTACTAGGAAAACAATACCATTCACAATACCAGGAAGAAAAATTAAATAGCTAGCAATTAGCCTAACCAAGAAAGTGAAAGGCCTCTATAACAAAACCACAGTACTGCGTTCTGTAAGAGCAGATGGAAGAGGAGTCAGAAAGTGGAGACTTTATCTTTCATTATTTCTTTCATTTAATACTTTATTTCTTCCATAATTAGTTAATACACTTTTTAGTATGATTGTTTTTACTAAATCCAGTGCATGTCAGTATTTTATTTTATTTTATTTTATTTTATTTTATTTTTTTGGTTTTTCTTCGGTACCAGGAACCGAACTCACGACCTTGCGCTTGCCAGGCAGGCGCTTTGCCGCTGAGCTAAATCCCCAGCCCCGCATATCAGTATTGTTAGTACCTAAGAATGCCTCCTTCAACTCACCATCACATACCTAGTTAGTAAAATATACAAAATGATGAAGTGCAGTATTGGCGCGGCGTAGAGAAACAGATCCATACGCACACTTAGTCATACTGTTGTTCACACGGGAAATTGACTCAGTATTCTGTAGAGCAGTTTGGAAAAGGAAAGTTAAAAAGTTAGTATCTTTTGACAATTAATCTGGCGATATACCCTAAAAGCAAATTATCATTGTAACTGGTTCATAAAAATACCATTGTTAATTATAAATATTCTAAATAAAACAAATACCCATGGTAACGCTGTAGCAAATGAAAGAGCTCGGCAATAGAAAGTGAAAGCTTTCCTCCGACCTGCCTTGCTGTGTCAGTTTCTTGTTTTGTTCCTGCCACATTCATACATCCTCCAGTTTTCGGCTGCTCTTACTCTACCTCCTAACTTCTCAGAGTTTGTGTTCTGTTATTCTTATTGCTAGTATTCTCAGTAATATCTAGTTTCATGCTTCCTATGAGTTCTTCAAAGCTGACTTTTGCGGGGAGCAGCCAACAGCCCATCCCAGCCTTGGTGTCACTGAGCTTTTTTGAAAGTGTTCGCTCCCTAGAAACGTGACTGTTATCCCCACTTAAATTTGTCAACTCTTAAAAATAAAAAAAATTGTCCACTCTTAGAGTTGTCATCTATTCAGAATTTGATGAACTTGAGTATCTCTTCTTACTGGAACCAATTACTTAGTTTGATGAAATTATTATAAAACTAGAAACAAACATTAAGACACTATTTTTAAGGGCAATTAGTCTGTAGATATATAAGATACAGATACCAGAATGTGCAAAACACAGAAACAAATAAGATTTAAAACTGCATACATTTCCTGGAGGAAATTTTCCGGGAGGAAAAAAAAGACTTCCCGTACACATTTATGGGAATCAGCCTTTGATTTAAGCCCTCATACACATTCTTCTGAGGCTATGTTACATCACAATTTTTAGAGAAGTAGAATAAATATGGAACACCCTATCAGCTTTACTTTCTGGGCCTCGGATTTGTTATTATCAAGCATTTTCTTCTGCATAAATACGTGTTCCCAGTTATCTATAATATATCTCTTCCAACCTAATGCGAAAAAGGGGGGGTAGGGTCAGTATTTGAGCGAGTGATTAAAATCCAAAATAAGGGGACACCTTGTATAGTCATAGTACCTTTCATGCTAGGTTGCTACAAAAAAAAGTATATATATATATATATATATATATATATATATATATATATATTACATGGTATGAAGTAAATGCTCAAAATTTCAGCAATTACCATTATGTAAAAATAGTAATCATTCAGAACAGGATGAATGTAACATTTTTATTGACTGTAAAGCTATTAACATTTACTGTTCTTGTTCCCAGGATCATGTTACTTTTGTATCACTACCACTGTTAGATTTTCTGATTTATAGTCAGGGAATTCTTGGTTTGTGCAATAATTGTTGAAAGTATATTATACATGAAACAGCTATCCTTGTTTTCTGGAAGATAATGCATTCATAGCTAATGCATCAGTGGTAATAAGATGTTTTCTTAAGCCCGATTAGGTTCCTTAATCAGATTTTCCTCTGAAAATAGCTAAAAAGTATAGATTTGAAAATGTTTAAAAGATAATATTTTTAGTGTATTCATAAGTTGTTAAATTAATTAGGATACTCAGAGACCAAAAGTAATGAAAATAGAAACCTTGGATATAAGCAGAGCACTGAAGGAAGCTAGCACTTGGAGGAACTTTACTACCTGAGTGAACATGAACCTTAGTTTTGTAGCTGTTTTTCTTGTTTTTTGTTTTATCTTCTTATGGGATATCAAGGACCTAAAAATAAAAGAAAATAGTCTAGGGCCCTGAGTGGGAGTTGCCCCTGAAAATCCATAAATATAGACTAATTCTCGCAAAAACTTTCTGCCTAAATTCATAATATTACAGTATTGTGATGAATTGGAAGCTGAGAACTTTCTAAAAGTGACCCAGATGTGTTAATATTGGCAGGTGTGTCAGAATGACACGAATGCTGGGGAAACCACTGTCAATTCCTGCACATAAAGGTCTAACAGTGGGCCGGGGATATAGCTCAGTGCGCAAGCGGCTGCCTGGCAAACGCAAGGTCCTCAGTTCATTTTTGGTACCAAAACAGAAAACAAAACAAAACAAAACAAACAAACAAAACAACAAACCTCTAACAAATAGGCATTCACATTTTAACAAAAGCACAAGACAACATGAGAAAACAAAGTGCCATGAACTAGAGCTTTCAGAAATTGTGAATAATTGAACAAGTCCTGCGAAGTCTTTCACTGGAATTATTAACCATCAAATAAAAAACAGTCATGTTTAGTATGTGATATATAGACAAGTTTTAAATAGATTTTACAAAGTAAAAATGAGATAGTTTAAAAATTACCAAACATATTCTTTTTAAAAATTTTATCTAAGTTGATGGTACAATTTAAGTATGCATAATGATCGCATTTATTATACTGAATTTATATTTGTACATGATATGTCTTGATTCTCATTTCCCTCCATTCCTTTCTCCTTTCAAAACCCTCTTCCCCTACCCATTCACAAAACAGTTTCCATTTTATCCTTTTCTGATTTTTTCTTTCCCTTTCTTCCTTTCTCTCTCCCCCTTCCCTATCTCCCTTTTCCTTTTGAACAGTTTCTTCCTATTTCATAATATTTTTTGTACATTTTGGTTCATTTTAGTTTCTCATACTAGAGAGATAATGCAGTTTACACGTGTCCAGTTTATTTCACTTATGATTAAAGTCTCAAGGTCCATCCATTTAGCTATAAATGTCTCAATTTAATCCTTCTTTCTAACTAATGCTCCATCATATAAAAAGAAATCTTTCATTCATCGATTGGTGGGCATTTGGTTTACTTCCAAGATTTAGGTTTTACAAACTGTGGCACTATAAACATAGATGTACATATATTTCTGTGGCATGAAGCTTTTAATTCTTCTGGGAAGATACCCAAAGGGGAATAGCTGGACCAAATGGGACCTCTACTCCTAGTTTTTTGAGGACTCTCCACCCTGATTTCCACAGTGGTTGCACCAGCCTACACTCCCACCAACAGTGGAGAAGGGTTCCTTTTTCCCCACAGCCTTTCCATCATTCATTATTAGCTGTTTTCTTGATCATAGGCCACTTTTCTAGGGTGAGATGAAATCTCAGCATTGTTTTAATTTAGATTTCTCAAATGATCAGTGATGTTGAGCAATTTTTCATATATGTATTTGCTGTTTGTACTTCTTCTGAAAAGTTTCTTTTCATCTTAGATGCCCATATTTTGACTAGCTCTTTACTTTTGGAGGTTCTGATTTTTTTTAGTTCTTTGTATGATTTAGATATTAGTCCTATGTCTGAAGAACAACTAGCAAAAATTTTTCCCACTGTATAGGTTGTCTTTTTACTTTGTTGGTGATTTCTTTTGCTATGCAAACCCTTTTAATAAGATGAAATCCCACTTGTTGATTCTTGGTGATACTTCTGTGCAATCAAGGTTTTGCTATAAAGTCATTGCCTACTCCTGTGTCTTCCAGAGTACTACCTATTCTATCTTCCAGAAGATTTAGTGTTTCTGTTTTAATATTTAGATCTTTGATCCATTTTGATTTTAATTTAGTTCATGGAGCTAGACCTGGGTCCAGTCTTAGTCTTCAGCATGTAGAAAGGCATTTTTCTAGAACCATTTGTAAGAGAGCCTATCTTTCCTCCAGTGAGTGTGTTTGGACCATTTGTCAAAGATAAGGTGGCTAAGTACATTTAGAGTTGTTTCTGCATCTTTTGGTCTTTTCCATTGATCCTCAGGTCTGTTTTTTTCCAGTGCCATTCTGTTTTTATCATAGTAGCTCTATAGGATAATTTTAAGTCAGGAATTGTGATGCCCCCCTCACTTGCCTTTGTTGGCTAGAATTGCTTTTGCTATTCTAGGTCTGCTTTGGTGCCAAATGAACTTTAGAAATGTTTTCTCTAGTTCTGTGAGGCATGATAATGATATTTTGATTGTGGTTTCATCAAATCTATACAGCAGTTTTGGAAGTATAGCCATTTTTACTTTGTTTGTTTTTCCTACCCAAGAGCAAGGGGTCTTTCCATTTTCTGATATCCTCTGTGAACTCCTTTTTCAGAGTACTGTAGTTTTCAATGTATAGAACTTTTACTTTGTTAGATTGATTCCTAAGTATTTCATTTTTTATTTTTGATACTATTGTGAAGGGGTTATCTCCCTAATTTCTCTCTCAGTGAGTTTGTTATTTGTATACAGAAATGGTATTGATTTTTGAGTGTCAGCTTTGTATCCAGCTACACTGCTGAATCTGGTTATTAAATCTAGAAGTCTCTGGTGGAGTTTGTGGGATCGTCTATGTAGAATATCATGTTATCTGCAAATAATGATAATTTAACTTCCTCTTTTCCTTCCTTTATTCCTTTTATTTCTTTTTTATGTCTAATTGCTCTGGCCAATGCTTCCAGAACTATACTGAATAGAAGTGGTGATAGTGGACTTCTTTGTCTTGTTCCTGATCTTAGGGTGAATGTTTTAAATTTTTGTCCATATATTATGCTGTTGATTGTTGGTTTGTCCTAGATGGCTTTTATCAGATTGAGATAAAGACCATCTATCCCAATTTTCTGTATGGTTTTTATCATGAATGGGTGTTGGATTTTGTGAAATGTTTTTTCTGTGTCTCTTGGGATGATCATGTGATTTTTGTCTCCTTGGCTGTGTTGATATGATGTATTACATTTATTGATTTGCATATGTTGACCCATCCCTGCATCCCTGGGGTGAATCCCTACTTGGTCATGGTACATAATCTTCTTGATGATTTGTTGCATTGTGTTTGCCAGTATCTTACTGAGGATTTTTGCATATATATTCATTAGAGAGATTTGTTTGTAGTTTTCTTTTTTGGTTGGGTCTTTCTCTGGTTTTGGCATCAGGGTAATACTTGCTTCCAGTAATGAGTTTGGTATTATTGCTTCCTTTTCAATTTCCTGGAAGAGTTTGAGGAATAATGGCATTAGGTCCTCTTTCATTTTCTTGTAGAACTTAGTTGTGTATCCATCAGGACCTGGGCTTTTCTTTGTTAGTATGTTTTTAATTACATTTTCAATTTCATTGACTTAGTTGGGGTTATTTAGAATTTTTATATCTTCTTGATTCAGCTTTGGTAATTTGTATGTACCTAGGAGTCTGTCCATGTCATTTGTGCTTTCCATTTTATTAGAGTAAAGGTTCTCAAAGTAGGTATTGATGATCTTCTGGATTTCCAAAGGATCCGTTGTGATTTCGCCCTTTTTATTCTTTAACTGCATGAATTTGAGTCTTTTCTTTCCTTTTTTGATAAATTTGGCTAAGGGTTTATCAATTTTATTTATTTTTCAAAGAACCAACTCTTCAAGTCATTTATTTTTTTGTATTTTTTTTAGTCTTAATTGCATTAATTTCTGTTCTGATCTTTATGATTCCTGCCCTCATACGAGCTTTGTCCTTGAGTTATTCTTCTTATTCTAGAAGTTTAAGATTCAACATGAGGTTGTTTATTTTTGCTCATTCTGTCTTCCTGATATGGGTATTCCCTGCTATAAATTTCCCTCTTAGGACTGCTTTCATTGTTTTCCATAAGTTCCATAAATTCTGGTATGTTGTATTGGCATTATCATTTAGTTGTAGAAACTGTTTAATTTCTTTTTGAATTTCATCTGTGACTCATTTATTTCAGTAGGGTGTTTCTATGTGTTTATGGAATTTTTGTGTTTTCTTTTGCTGTTGATTTCTAATTTCATTGCACTATGGTCAGGTAATATGTATGGGGTAATCAATTCCTTTTCATGTACTTAAGCATGTTGTGCGGACTAGTATGTGGTCTGTTTCGGAGAGCATCCCATGTGCAGCTGAGAATGTGTATGCTGATGCTGTGGGATGGAACACTGTAAAAATCTACTAAATCCATTTGTTCACAGGTTTCGTTCAGTTCTGCTCTTTGTTCATTTTTTGTCTAATTCATCTATTTGTGACAGTGGGGTGTTAATGGTCCCCCATTATAATTATATTAGTGTTTATTTAATTCTTCATGTCCATTAATATTTGTTTTATACAGTTGGGTGCTCCTGTATTTGGTGCATATATATTTATGATTGTTAACTCTTCTTCTTGGAATTTTCCCTTAACAAGAATATAGTTGCCTTCCTTATCTTTTTTGATCAGTCTTGGCTTGAATTTTACATTGTCTGCAAATAGAAGGGCTACCCCTGCTTTTTTTGGGTTCCTATTGCACAGAACATTGTTTTTCCATCCTTTGACTTTAAGTCTATGAATTTCTCTTTGTGTTAAGTGTGTTTCTTATATACAGCATATTGTTGAACCTTGCTTCTTGATCCATTCTGCCAGTCTCTTTTGATTGGTGAATTGAGACCATTTACATTGATGGCTATAACTGACATGTATTGGCTTATCCTTTTCATATTATTTTCTGCTGTTGGTTCCTTGTCTTTCTCCTCTGCTGAGTTGCTTGCCCTGCCTGGTGGCTTCTTTCTATTGGTGTTCTTGGATTTGTGCACATTGTTATCTCTTTCTACAGTATCTTTCAGAACACACTGTAGAGCTGATTTGGTGGTCTTGAATTTCTTCAGCTGTTTTTTTGTCATGGCAGTATCTTATTTTTCTGTTGATTCTGGAAGACAGTTTTGCAGTGTACATCAATCTGGGTTGGAAGTTATTTTCTTTCAGGGGATTTGGAATACTTCACTCAAAGATCTTCTTGACTTAAGGGTTTGTGTTGAGAAGTTTGCTATAATTTTGATGGGTTTTCCTTTATAAGTGATTTGTTTCTTTTTCTAGCAGCTTTTAATATTCTGTTATTATGCTGAATTTCTGAAATTTTGATTATTACATGCCTTGTTGTAGATTTTTTTGATCATGGCTACTTGGAGTTCTATATGCATCACAAACTGTATGTCAAATTCTTTTTCCCTACCAGGGAAGTTTTCTGCCATTACTTAAGTGAACAGGTTTTTTAACGCCATTTGTGCTGACTCCTGCTTTTTCATTGACTCTAATCAATCTTATGTTATTCTTTACAACATCTTGTAGCTGTTGGATTTTTTATGATCACTTGTTATTTTAAAAGATCTTTTTGTGATCACTAGCTGCAATCTTGTCTTCTAGGTCTGAAATCTGTCTTCACTTTCATTCATGCAGTTTTGCGAACTTTCAGTGGAATTTTTAATTTCCTGGATATCTGCTTGAATCTGTTTCATGGATTCCATTTCTTTCCTATGTTGGGCATTCATGGTTTCCATCATTTTCCCATGCTCCTATATTTTTTATCTATCTACTCTAGACTTGCTGAGTAAGTCCTTCATTATGGTCATCATCTCTTTTTGTTCCTGGGAGATTATTTCTGTTTATTTCCTCTACAGTCATGTGCACCTGTTTTTGAATTTCCACTGCTGTCATTTCAGAAATTTCAAATGAGTGGCCTCCATTTTCCTCTACCTCATTGTCCCTTGGGCTTGTCCTCTTTGGGCTGAAGGTGTGGGGTTGGGTTTTTCTTATATGTCTTATCTTTTTCTATTTTTTTTCCATGTAGATACCTGTAAATTTCTTATAGTAGGTAGCTTTATTACTAGTATCAAAGCATCTCTAGGAAATCTCTGTTGTTCAGAGATGTCTTCTGTGTGTAGGAGGTTCTTGGTTTCTGTGTCTATCTCAAGATCCCGCCTTCTCAGTTAAGGATAAGGTGTTGCTATCTATTTGGCTCATTGTCGGAGCTCTCATAGTTGCTGTGGCACCCTCACGTAGGGAAAGCCCAAGGTTGCTCCTAGATCTGTATACATTTGGCTCCTTCCACACCTTGCACAGCTTCCTCTGTTCCACACAGCTGACTCCTCTTACACACTGACTGTTGGGCAGGAGGGTTGCCCTTGTGGTGCTGCACACCAAGGCTGCTTGCCTGCTTATGCCATTTGGCCTAGCCTACTCTGCTTATCTCAGACTGGGAGGGCAATTCCTTTGTGTTTAGGGTTGAGACTGGCTATTAGTAGCCACCAAAGTCTAGGTGGCCCCAGCTCCTACTTCTCAGTAGACTTCCCCCTCGTCTGCTCCATCCTGTTGGCACTCTACTGTGGCTGAGTCACTCTTCCCTCATTCCACTCTGGGATGATGGCAGTGAAACAACCCGGGATTGCTCTGTCGCTGGAGTACTCCAGAGCCCTTTGAAATAAAAGGTAGACCCCAACCACCTACTTCTGTTCAGTGCATCTGTGTGCCAAGACACAGTCCTATCCACCTCACTCACCACCCACTGGCTTGAATTCTCACTTCTGCAACAGAGTTTTTCCGGTTGCTAGTCCTGCCTGGGTGACATGTACTGGGTCACTTTCTGCCTGCCATGAAACATATCCTAAAAGGTAACTTCTAAAAATACAAAAAGAACTACTGAAATTAAGAAAATAGATGGATCTGGCAGAAGATTAGACATGTTAGAAAGTATACACAATGTAGGAGCAACTAAAACAAATGAAAATATGAAAGAATGGTTAAGGGAAATTAAAGAATGGGAAAATTCAACATACATATGAATAAATTCTATATGTAATCTAGAGAGAAGGAACAGAGACAGGTTACAGCTGAGAATTTGTGTATTTAACTATATTTCCCCCCAAATAAGACATGCTTATAATATAAACCCTACCCCCAAAATAAGCCAGTTAAGATTGTCAGCCAGATGAATGTACTTAGCACATCCATTGCAACACATGATGGATGTACTGAATTATAAAATAATATCAATACATAAATAAATAATATCACTGACTAATACTTAAAGTAATTGTTAATATAAGTTATAATTAAGTATTTGTAAATACTCAAGTGGGTGCCTTTGGATGAAGGTAAATGCGTGTATACACAGATGAACTCAAGACTTATTGCCAAATTACCAATCCGAGTACAGTCAAAACGCACAAATAACCTGTGCAGTCAATAAGAAATGGACTTGGATGTTGTGTCTTTTTAACAGATGTACTTAAAATGTACTTGCATGAAGTAAAGAAACACTTGCTGAATTTTTGTGTCTGAAATTTTTCATCCCTTTTATGTGGACCTTCATTCTTAACTGTCATCGATTTTGTTGCCACTCCTGTCTCATAAGCCTTTAATTAACACTTGATTTAATGGAAAAATTATTAAGCTTAGCTTACGAAAGGTTGTGACCTGGGTGAAGAATTCGTGGGATAAAATCACTGATAACTGTGCTGCTGATGTACTACAAGCAGGCTGCATGGACAAGAAATGCTCCTTTAAGGAGAGCTCTGTTGCTAGACATGTAAAATTAGAGCCAGTGGTTCTATAGGAAATGAAGTCACAAGAAATTCATGCTAATATTTGGGGTTTAGAGGGTTATGACAATGTTCCAGAAAAATATGACATGACTGTATTTAAATAAATGTAGATTATTTTACATGAATAAGTATAGATTGTTGTACAAGAAAAAAATAAAACATCCACTGAAAATAAGCCCAATTGCATCTTTGGAGCAAACCTTGCTACTGTATAAGACCTGGTCTTATTTTGGGAGGAAATACATTATCAGAGATTTATCAGAGCTTCAGAGGACTGGCCAGGGATATAGCTCAGTGGCACAAGTGCCCACCTGGCAAGCACAAGACCTTGAGTTCTATTATTGGTACCCACCCCCCAAAGAAAGACTCAGAGAACTAATGTGTTCTCATCAAAATAAATTTTAAAAATGTTTACACTTAGAGAAATCATAAGCTGATGAACACTAAAGATAAAGAGAAGGTCTTAAAAAATAGTCAAAGAGACAAAACCAATTACTATATCTGCAAAGAAATAACAGCTACCTTTTCGGTAGGACCCATGAAGATATTGTCAGACCAGTAAACGCTGAAAGTAAGACCTGGACACCAAACCTCTTTAAACAAACTTAAAGGATGCGCTGGGGCCCAAAGGAAAGTGGTTGTTGAGGGAGGTCAGCATTGTAAGAAGGACTGATGAAACAAGACGTTAATAAGTATATAGATGTTTTTAACTAGCTCTTTATGGAACAAAATAATTGTAGCAATATTGAATTGAGAAAAGATAATTGCGGCATATAAATCTTGAAAAGGAAGACCTTTAATATTAGATTTGTGAAGCAATATTAAGACCTCCTGTTATTGCCACTCAAGGAAAATACAAACCAGGAAAGAGAAGAAGGTTGATGTAGTTAAAAATTCTTTATTTGGAACAATAAGAGACAAAAAAAGAGAAAAAATGAAAAGCACAAAAGGCAGAGCAAATAGCACAAAATAAGAGAAAAATAGAACCGAATATATTAGTATATGCAAATAATCGGACTCAATGATGCCTTTCTTTTTTTTCAGTGATGCATTTAAAAGACAAATATTGATTAGATTTGAAAAAGAAAATTCAAAATCCATATGCAGATTCTAAGATGCATATCTAAATATTGAGGATGCAGAAATGTGTAAAGTAAAAGTTTGTTTCTAAATATATCAAAGAATATCTTGAAAAAAACTGGTACTCACCAAAAGGGACTCTGAAGCAAAATCAATACTGGAGGAAAAAGAGGACAAGGATCATTATTTGATTAAAAAAGGTTAATCAACACAGAAGATATAGCCCTTATATGCAATTTATAACCTCAAAATATATTAAGGAAAATTTAGGAGATGCAAAGAAAAAGAGACAATCCTACCATTACAATGAGAGATTTTTTTTTTATTTTAGAAATAAAAGGGGGAAAATACTAACAGATCGACAACGTTTTACAAAATAGCAAAGGATCAGTACAGACATTACAGAGTT
>NW_004955478.1:5155315-5267722 GCF_000276665.1 Chinchilla lanigera | reverse complement strand
TTACTTCTTCCTTTCCTATCCTTATTCCTTTTATTTCTCTCTCCTGTCTAATTGCTCTGGCTAGTGGTTCCAGAACTATATTGAACAGGAGTGGTGACAGTGGACACCCTTGTCTTGTTTCTGATTTTAAAGTAAAACTTTACAGTGAGAGATGTTAATGTACATCCTTAAGTAGTAGTTCAAGTAAAATATAGATTTCAACAATGAAATGTTTGACCCAGTGGTCATATATGAAATATGGGATGTTTTCAACAACTGCAGAAAATTTTAAATAAACATTTCTTAGCACCCATACATGAAACTTTTAAAATATTGAATATATAAAAACATCAATTTCTATAATTGTCAAAGAATTAATGGAAGATATACCACATTCTTTGTCCCTACACCCAGTGTGACCATATGCCAAAAAAGACGAAAGTACAAAGACATAGATACCCAGAGAGAACAAATCCATGTAAGAGGGAGGCGAGGGATACCAAGGATTATCAGCAGATACCAGAAGCTGGGAGAAAGGCACGGAGGAAGTTCCCCTTCAGAGCTTCTAGAAGGAACTACTGTAACTCTCTTATCACCTTGATTTTGGATTTCTAGATCCTAGAATTACCAGAACATAAATCTCTTTTACGCCACCCAGTTTGTGGTACTTTGTTGTAGCAGCCCCAGGGAAAGAGTATATTCCATATGTTTGGGAATTAAACATAATCCTAAATGATTCACATGTGAAAGAAAATAATTGAAGTTAAAAAATCTTGAACTAAATGCTAATGAAAATACAACATCTAAACTAACAGGTGGAAATAAAACAATAGACATTTATAGTCTTATGTTTATAGATGAGAAAGGAAAAGATACAAATAGTTAAGTATCCAAAAAAGCAAGTTAGAAAAAGGAATATAAAATAAACCTGAAGAAATTAAAAGGACAGCCAAATGAAAGCAAAGATCAACAGCTAAAAACAACAAAAATGCAACGGAGAACACTGAATAGATTTGAAGAATATGTGGTGTTGAGTATTTGGAAAAACAAGTTTCAGAAGAATACGTGGAATATTCCACTTACCTAAATATTAGAAATAAGAAAAGTTTTTTAAACTGTTGTTTAAAGACTCAAGTATAGGGTAAAATGTGCCAGGGTAATTCCCTCGGAGCTGGGAGGGAATAGTGTGAGACTGGGGAACGGAGGAAGAAAAGAAAGAAACCTGAAGGATTTTAGGAGATTGAGAAAAAGGAAAGAAGGGAACTTCTAAAATATTTTATATTTCATGTTTTCATATTTTACCGACTTTCTAAAGTTGTTCTTCTGTAACTTTCCTGTTCATATCTTCTGCTCTTTTTTCCATTTTTCAAAACAAGGTTATTGCTGACATGGAGATGCAGGTTCACAAGCTGCGGGAGGAGCTGATTCATGTGAACTCCCAGAGGAAACAGCAGCTGGTGGAGCTCGGTCTCCTTCGAGAAGAAGAAAAGCAGAGGGTTGCAAGGGACCACGAAGCTGCTGTGAACAAACTGAAGGCTGAGTCAGAAAAGATGAAAATAGAGCTTAAAAAGACGCACGCTGCAGAAACGGAGATGACGCTGGACAAGGTGAGACAGCCCATTGATACAGTTACAGTTCATGTTTCAAATCCACTCCCGTCTCTTAATCTCTAAAAGATAGTAGACATAGAATTGTTCTTCACGTTTATGAACTCTAAATCAGCAATCTTTCTTTGGGTCTAAGCAACTCTAAAATCATCTAGGAAATTTCTAATTTTGCTGGACTTTACAGAAGGGATTCTGTGGAATATTCCATTCCATAGTTGTTTAATACACGTTGTGATAAAACGGTATTATAACACTGTTAAGTATTATATTGATTAGGATTTCTTAGGCTATAACCCTAAATTTTCCTAGGTTAAAACTAAGTTTCAGATCATCCCTTCATTGTCTAATAATCATTTCTAGAGTTTACAGTTTTTACTACAATGGAACAGAAATAATGACTTATTTTTCCAGGTTAATATTTTAGCAGAAATAAGAAAAAGTAATTTAGAACTACATCTTATGAAATAAATGTCAATATAGTTTTTGCACATTTTGAATTGATTTACATTCAAGGTATATTCTCAAATATTTTTCCTTTTGATATTCCAAAGAAGTATAAATATTCTAATGAGGTATTAAGTGTGAACTGCCATTAATCTTAACAGCTATAAGTTGCTCCTTGAACTCCCTAATACTTGTCTTTGTCTTGGGACCAAGAAAATTGGGAAGAGTGATTTAAGAATCATCTAATATACTCAGTTCCTTCTGCCTCTGCTTCATCTTCAAATGATGTTGAGCCCACATAGAGCACACAACACCACTTTAGACATTCATGTACTGATTTTATGTAGCCCATGGTCTTACGGTGTTCACTATATAGTGCCTTAATTCATCTGAAAGTCAAATTTTAGCAGATTTTGCCCTTGGCAGCATGTCCCTGAACCCAAAAATAAATAGGATAGGGGCTCTGCGAGGACCGTGGGGAGGGCTTTGATTACACTCTGTGCAGAGAGATTTAGTGGGTGCTGAGTAACGGAGTGATAACGTAATCTGAAAGCACTCTCTACAGCGGCATGTGTAGAATACACTGAGTTGAGGACAAAGGAGGACAGGGAGAACAGTTAAGAGGTGATTGCCATAGCTCGGACGGAAGGTGGTAGAGGCTTGGGCCTGGACAGTGGCAGTGATTGAGATATGTTCTCCGTGTACAGCTGAGGAGTTCCCCTTTGCTGGAAAGAATGCAAGAACAAGAACAAGGCAATTTCAGGCCTTCTCCTCCGGCTGAGATAATTTACTAGGTGAGGATGTTAGTGATCATTCTATCAAAGTAGTAATAAATAATAATCTGATGCTAAAATATAAAAAGTTTCTGGAGTTAGGGAACCCTGCTTACACAAAATAGCCATAGACCTTTGCTGATGGCACATAAACAGGTCTGGTGAAGTGGAACAATGATGTCATCGTTTGTCTTCTGTTATCTCTTTGTCTCCTGTTAGCTCTTCCCTCATCTGGCTTCAGGCACTTTTGCTGACTGTTCAAGACATTTCTAGGTAAATGTTTTCAAATGGCCCAGAATCCAGGGCATCTTGATTTAAGAAAAATAGACACAGCCAAACCAGATTTATAAAACATCTAACTTAGCCCTTCACTGTATATACTGTCTTCTATAATTATATTTCAGATGTTTATTTTTAATCTAAAATACTTTTTTCAGATTGTTTATGTGTTATTAATGTTTAGATTACAGATTACTTTTCATAAACCATTCGTAATTCATTTGCCAAACATTTCTGCAAGGTTTTCTATATCCCAAAAATATATCACCCCAGGCACTGTGGGAGTACAAAGAAAAAAAGAAAAAATTATGGTGATCACTAACTTCAAAAGAGTTATGAAATAATAGTGACCACAACACAAAAATGCGCAAACACATTTGCAGATACTGTATAGTGCATGGCAGAATGTAAAATTGGGAGAAATAATTTTCTGCTGAGGAAATCATGGAAAATTAACTGGAAAGGATGTCATTTGCATTACACCTAAGTAATGTGTAGGATTTTGACTAATAGATATGCAAAGTGGCATTCCAAGTCAAAGGAAAAACAAAAACCAAGAGCACCTAAACCATTGCAGGTAGGTTAATCTAGATGAGTAGCTAGTGATAATCCTCAAAGAGAGCAATCACTGGAAGTCTCCAAAGCTGTGACAGATATTTCAGCCTCATGGGGTAAAGGATTGAGAAGCTACTGAAAGTTTCTGAGCAATGAAGTGTCAAGATTCAGATTATTATTAGGAAAGTGATTTTGTCGGTGTTGGCAAGAGACAGCAGGAGAAAGGACAGTCCCAGAGAGAGGCCATGGAAGGTGTGTAAGAGGTGCGTGTGTGACAGCAGGGTATCTTGGAGGCACAAGACAGGGAAGACGTGCTTGTGAGTTACTGCAGAGACAGCATTAGTTAGCATTATTAGGTATAAGTTCAAGCCCTAATCAGATGGAAACGGTGGAGAAGTTTCTGATATAGGGAGTAAGATGATGAATTCCTTTGGGACCATGTTGAGCTCCAAGTGCCACTGTGATGTTTACTTGCTACTGAGGAATGCTTCTGGATATCCTAAGACAAGACTGGGAAAATAACAACTTAGGAATCACCCACAGAGGACACACTGCCTGAGACCTTGGGAGTAAGTGAGGCTGGTAGAGAACAAAAGAGGGGAGAAAGAAAGAGAGAAAGAACAGCAGGAAAGGAAGGAAGGAAGATGGAAGAAAGAGAATCCAGAGAAGAAAGAAGGGAGGGAAGAGGAACATTAGTGAAGAAATCACTTAAGGAAACAACTTTGAGAAGTTGGGGAGGAAACAGTCCAAGAAGAGTCATCAAGGTAAATGAAATATGAGAACAATATGTTCATGGAAATAGAGGAAAGAATATTTAGAAAGGAAGGCTGCCCAGAATGTACCAGAAAGTCAGGAAGGGTGAGGGTTGAGGGAAGATCACTGGATTTGAAACTGAGAAGTCGCTGATGATCTTGGACGGAACATTGAAAATGATAGTGTAGGCAGAAGCATGGCTGCAAAAGATAAATAAGGGGATGGAGATGAGCAAACCCTGCACTATTTGGGGGAGATGTGAGTTAAAATTAGAAGTTATTCTGAAGAGCAGCAGGTGTTAAGCAGAGTTTATTTTTACGTGGAACATGTCTTGAGTATTTGCAAGTTGAACAGGGGTGACTGTGGAAAGGAGCAGCTTACTGAGATGGAGAACGGTAGGTAGCTGGTGGCAGTCTGTCACGTGACAGTGCGAAGGAAGTCCCCAGCACAGGCCCACCTTTGTCCTTGGCTGCAGGGGTCTGGGTGCCTGAGACTTTGGCCTGTTCCTGGAATGTACCAAGCTCTCTCTTGCTGCCTTGCGTCTCCTGCGTTCTGCATAAAATCATCTTCCACACAATTTTCCCATGGCCAACTTCCTTCTTTTTTTTTTTTTTTCCCTCCGGTACCGGGAACCGAACTCACGACCTTGCGCTTGCCAGGCAGGCGCTTTTGCCGCTGAGCTAAATCCCCAGCCCCCAACTTCCTTCTTATTATTCTACCCTCAGTGTGCTTCACTGACCTCTTTATCTAACGTCCAGCCTACTTATACCAGCTGTATCCCATTGTCTTTATCACTTCTCCGTCTACAGTCATCCTCTTATCCGTGTTCACACATTTATTCTGTTTCTTCCCACTACGAACAATGTAAGCTCCATGAACAAGACCTTACATAAAGAATCGCAGTAGTCTACTTGGGTGAGGAGTTTCAAAAAGAGTGAAGCAGCTCAGCTTCTCGCTGAGCAGATGGGTGGGATGCTCCTGAGAAGGAACAGAGAGGAAGGAATCTGCTCGGGTGGAATCAGCGAAGAGTCACGCAGACAGAGGAGGATGTCACGCACACTGAGCAGGATGAGGATGGGAGAACGGCCTGTTTCTGAAGTGAACTGAGAATAAAGTAATACAAGAAGGCAGAAGTGAGCATTGTAATTTTAGCTGACACATGGAAAAGGTACTAAGGAGGTCAGCCAGAATGTAGGGACTTGTTAGCAAGGAGGGTTGGTTGGGGAAATGGCAGAGAGCGGTAAGGTGCAGTGGATGAAGTCTGACTTTTGTTGAGTTGGTGGAATTTGCCAACCTCAAAACTCCATGTGATGCATTTGAAGTGCTGGGTTTTTAATAGAGTTATTTGCATTTCCAGTTGATAAATGTTTTCACTTAACTAGCAGAAGTTTAACATTTCTAAATGCAAAGACCTGGGCTGAGTCAAAAATATGGCTTGTGAAGTAATTGTCTTTAAAGTTCCAGAATCATGGTACCTCAGACAGAGCAGGCATTTGCTAAACATGGAGTGAGTGGATCAAAGAATCTGCTGAGAAATTCAGTAGAGGACCTATGCGTGCCAGTGTGTATAGTTTTAACCAAATATGATTTCCACCCATTACAAATACATTGAGTAGGACAGGATACACCTTTGTATTCAAATATTCATTGTCTCCTTTCTGCCATATTACTTAATAAGTTAAGCATAAATCATAAATTTTTCAGATACAGTTCCAATTTTTCTAAACAAATTAATAAACATTGAGTTCTTACTATGAAAGTTTGAATTCACTCTAATAAAATTGTAACCTAGCTGCTAACCTATTGTGTCATTCTACAAGTTTGATTTTTCTCACTTTCTTATAAAGAGCTTAATATCTTATCACTTTTAAATATATCTGAAAGTTAAAATATTTGCTAGAAATTCAAAATCCAGTCTGATTTGATGGGTTTAGAAATTAATTTTCTATCTTTGAGTGTAAAATTAAGGTTCAAAGAGAAGAGGCTAACACCACTGGAATAATAAATAATGTATATGCAGCATTCCGTGTGGACCTGGGTTATTTCAGTAGCACTTATAATGTTACGGTTATGAAAAAATTCCTAGGTCCAGATCCAACCTGAGTTTCTGTCAGCAGCGATTTAGGCCTAGATGATATCTTCAATGGCCTTGAGTTAAGAGAAACATGAAATACCTCTACAAGGTCAGGGACTCCAGAAGAGTAAATGATTGACATTTGCACAGTGAAAGCTTTTTTTTCTGTCCTTTTAAAATCTTTTCAAACAGAACTGAAATAAAGTCCTTAAAATAAGAACCTTTGAAAAATTAAAGAACATTACTAAGTGATGATAGTAATTTTCAGAAGATTTATTAAAACCTTGGCATTGAAATTTTATCATTATTTCAGAAAACTGTTCAGCTACTTTAAAAATAGCCTTTCTTTAAATAGAGGATATTTTAGAAATTACGGAGAATAGTTAAGTATGTAAAGCTCTTGTTACCATCATGACGAGCCTATAACCCAAAGTAATACTTTAACATACATGAAATAGCTGGTGGTGATCATACTACATGAACAGTTCAGGCTCTTGCTTTTTTAAAAGTTATGCTAAGAATATTCCAATATCATGTGAAATTCTTTGAGAATATGGTTTTCATTTTTTCCTGATATTCTATTATATGAACTTAGCATAAATTATTGTATGATTCTTTTATTTTGGGACATTTAGTTTTTTTTCCTCTTTCTTATTTTAAAGATTAAAAAAACTAAAAAGACAACAACAGTGAAGACAAAATCAAAACAACACAAAAACAACAAAAATGATACGTGACCTCAAAACAAAATGATAGGAATTAACAATGGTTGCCACATTACATACTGTTATCTTCAGTGAAGTTACTCAGTCCACCAGATGTAAGAATGTAAGATTGATCAAACAATCAAAGACAGTAACAAGTAATTAAAAAAAAAAATTGGAAATGATGCAGAGCTTCACCATATAAGATGGTAGGAGTTCAACAGTGGTTCTTATACTGCATATTGGTGTTTTCAAATCAGTCATTCAGATTATCAGATACAAGCGTGCAAAATTGGTCAGGGAAAAAGAAAATTTTAAGCATTGTTTGTACCTTTCAATAAACCACAGACATCAGCAATGCACCTATCCCAGCTATCCTTGCATATGCATATAAATTTTGTTTTTCATTTTAAAGAGAAAAGAAAAAAACCAAAATAACAAAAACAAATACATAAACAAAACAGCATAGGGAACAATAAAAATGATACAGAATTTCAAAACAAGGTGATAAGATATTAACAGTGGTTGTTATATAATGTTGTCTTCAAAATGGTTGCACAGATAACCAGATATAGGCATGCAACATTGATCAAACAATTACACATTAATGGTTCCTTTCAATAAACCAACAGATATTAGTAGTACAATTATCCTAGCTATCCTGTATACATATTTTTTTGTCTTCTTTCTGTTTTCTCTCCCCTCCTTCATCCCAGTTGCTCTTTCCTATTTGAGCAGTTTTTTTTCCCCTTTCACAGTACCTATTTTACCTTTCAGATTTTATTTACTCTTTCAGGTTCTTATAGTAGGTGGGAAATATGATGTTTACACATGTGAATCTGATTTATTTCACTTACGAGTATGGTCCCTAGTTGCATCCATTTACCTATAAAAGCGTCTAGTTTTTCTTTTTTATAGCTGAGTAATACTCCATTGTATAAAAATACCACATCTTTTTATGGTACATTTAGATTTTTTAAGAAGTTGTTTAATATAGAGATTTAGCATATTTATACATAAATTTTTATCAGCATTTTCCATTATATTCCTTAGATTAAAAATCTCTCTAGAATTACCAGATCAAATTGCATTTCAGATTGTGTGTTAGTTTTATGTTTTCCTAATAGAGTATCTGTTGTACCTACCCATGCTTAGTATTATTAATAATTTTCCTTAATTTTTGACACTTTTCTGAAAAACAGTTAATGTTTTTAATTTGAATTTTTGAGAATGAGAAACTGAACATGTATAGCAGATTTCTTGTTCATATTTCAGTTTCTGTGAGTTACTTGTTCACGTCCTTTGCCAGTTTATCATCTTTCAGGACCCTAATGCTTTTCTTGTCAGCTTACATAAACTGCTTCTACATTTAGAATGATAAAAACCTTGTGATCATTGTGGCAAATATTTTTGATATTTGGCTTTTAATTCTTTGATACAGAAAAAATTTTATTTAGATGTAGTCTAACCTGCCTATCCTTTCCTCTTTAATTTTCCACTGTAGTCGTTCTGTACTTAACATCTTGATATTTAAAAGCACATCGATACATCACACTTTGTCTGCAATGTGCTGTGTGTACTAAGCAAAAGGCTCTTATGAATTTAACAAAGCATTAGCTAGCTTGAGTTCCTGGTCTGTAATTTTAAGTGGTATCTGAAGGGTTATGCTGGAGTTCTGCCAGCCTAAAGTCATTAAAAGACTCTGAGCAACAATTCAGCATCTTTTTCAAATTTAAGAAAAGCTCCATATGGCATAATTATTCAAAGCTAAGGTCATAGAAACAACTTAAACCTTTGAAATTTATAATTAAAGGATTAATATTAACTTATGAAGACATTGTCATTTTGGCTTAAGAAGGATTTCTAATCTCAGTTCTGTTCTTTCACTTTGATCTTTTCCTTGACTTTTTCCTTTGCTAAAAATGTGAAGTGTTATATCATTACATGTCAAATATTAAGATTTATAAAAATTGATTGACAAATGACAGCCAGTATAATTTTTATTATGTCCCACAAATGCTGATGAATTTAAAGTTACTATTTTGCTGTGGAAATGTAAGCTACAGCCTGATAAAATGGATTATAGTGACACCTCTACACATAACAAAAATTTACAAAAGGAAAATATATACAAATGCCCACTTGGAAAACTTAGGATGTGTACGTAATTTGGGGGCATGTTCCTTATAAAAGTTTAAAACCTTAATGTGTCTTGAATGACATGAACTGTAAACCTTCTCTGACTGGCAGAAGGGATTATATCTTGTCTTATGCAACAGCCAGTGCGTTTGCCGCCACTTTGACAAAATACCAAGCCCCACTAATTCAGTATTAGTATTTCTTTGTAAGAAGAGGGCCAGTAATGTGTTTTTCTTTAAAATTTTCTTCTCTTATGTCAATCTGCAGCTCTCTCCTTCTTTATCTGGTTCTGATGTGAGATACCTGTTTCAGAGAGTCTGCTAAATCAATACAGAAATCATGTCTGGAGTGTTTCTTTATGAAACAAAATGAGCAAGGTCTCTATCATCATTCATGCTTAAATATCACATCTGTACCTGAGTGGGGCTGCAGTGCTCCGTGCAGCGTGGAATCGCGGCTGCAGAGGGGTGCAGGCTGCTCCCTGCCCAGGAAGTCTTCCGCTCTCCCCCCTCTGCCTCTTGCAGCACATGAAAGAGCAGAGAACAAGTCAAGAGCTTAACTTCAAAGTCCAGTTTTCCAGGGCTAAGATAAATGCTTACTCAGAGAAAAAGAAGAGACAGTATATTTTACGTTAAGGGTACTTAAAGAGAAATCTAAAATTGTGCATCAATCATTATTTTAAAGTGAACTTTTAAATCTTGTAAGAGTAGGAATCAAGATATATCATGTACAGATGCAAATTCCCTATGATGAATGTAGTCATTATGTACACCTACATTGTACCAATGAACTTAAATTAAAAAGTCTTCTGAGTAATTCTCCCTTGATACTCTCTAGCCTAACTAACTTCCTACTGTTCTAATAAAATCAGAAATGAGAGTCCTGTCATTCACCAGAAGTTGTTGGCTTTGTCTCTTTGGATACTCTTAATTAAAACAAAACAAAAGAATTCTAGCCAGAATAAATGAAAATCTCTTAGGCCATTGCAGCAAAATATATTGATTTGACTTGAGAAGTTACTGAAAAGTAAAAGTTTACTTTCTATCTTCAGAAGTTGACATTCAAACTGAGAGAGCTGGGGACAAGTAAGACAGCTGGTTTTGTGTCCTGTATGTGTGTATGTATGCATTATAAAGATTTTTGTTTGTTTTTGTATGTGTATGTATTTAAGATTTGTGCTGGCAGTCATACATATGTGACCAAATATGGTGACTTTAAATAAAATTTATTACAGTGAAAATTTATTAAATAAAATTTGTTATAGTATTCTGAATCAATTTAAAATGTTTATGAGAGTGTATATCAAATACAAACACAGTGGTGTGACCTCATTTACCGTATTCACTGGATCCAGTACCATGAAACTTCTGAGTCTTACTCAGGTCAAAATGACCATGAAAGGTAAACATTTTTAATGGATTTAGGACACTCAGGCAGCCTTGAAAAGATATTTCCAGACTTCAGAGCTGCTTCAGAAAGTGACCAGAAAAATATGGGATAAGCATTTTGAAGTGAGAGGGAATCTTTGGAGGGGGATTAGTAGCAATGTGTCTTTCATTGTGATCATTTTTTAAAATATTTTTTAAATATTTAAATACTGTACTTTTTGATCACACCATTTAATCCTCTCAGCTTGAGGGCTAAACTTGTAGGTGTCTTACTGGACAGTGCATCTTTTTCCCATCTATTTCCATGGAAAATAGATGAAAATAAAGGGAAAACATATCTATTTCATTAGTTACAAATGGGTAAAGAAATAACATGACACCGTTTTGATGGACGGCCATTAACAGGGTGCCTGTGCATCCCGATTTGCTGGGAAGGTCCCAGCTCATACTGTTGCCTTGGTGTGACTTGGCATTTCCCCCAGCCACTTCCACGCACACAGGTCCCAGCTTCCTTGCCAAGTTACCTGCCACCCCTACCGTGAGGGTACATTTTAGGTAAAGAATTTGGTTTTTCTTTTGTATCCTATAATGTACTGAAGGTTACAGTGGCCAAAACATTATTTTCAGTGAATACCATTTTGACAATTAAATTGACCTCAGGTTATATAGATAACTACATTTTAATTATTTAACATTCCAGGTAGCCTTACTCATGTGTTTTCCATATCACATGAACAGGCTAGTATCACTTCACGAACTTACAACCAAAAATATTTTCTATTTAGTAAGAGACTTAGGGAAGTTGGCGGGGGAAGAGACAAACGCTCCCTGTTCCACATGCCTGACCCCTTGTGAGGGAGGGGCAGGCACACAGGAAGCTGGTGGGCAAGAGGCGTGAGGTGTTGAGTGTTTAAGGTTGCATGGAGCTGTAGGTATACTCCTGTTAGAGAGTTCTGAGCAAAGAGGCAAGTCTACCTCTATCCTCTGTTCCAAGCGAAAGGATCATAGTTATTCTCTGAGGGTCTGGGTTTCCTGGTTTAATATTGTTTCTTTTGTTGTTGTTGTTTTAAAGGTTTCCTTTTTTTTTTTGGTTTTTCTCCGGTACCGGGAACCGAACTCACGACCTTGCGCTTGCCAGGCAGGCGCTTTTTGCCGCTGAGCTAAATCCCCAGCCCCCTGTTGTTGTTTTAGTACTGGGAATCAAACTCAGCACCTTATGCTTGCCAAGCAAGGTGCTGTGCCACTGAGCTGTATCCCCGGCCCTTGATTTAATATTGTAAAGATTAAGTAAATTAATATTGAAAGTTATCAAGTAGTGTAACTAAATTTAATACATGATGGCACATGGTAGAAAAACAGTATCCCATAGAAACAGCATCTCATAGAAAGCACATGACTAGGAAAAATATAGTTGACTTATAATAAATCTCTTCATTCTCACAAATAACCAAGGAAATGTGTTATGGTTTGTGTCTGGGTGTCCCCCCAAAACCTCATGCAGTCATGGCACAGGCTTCTAGAGCTTGTGACTGATTCATGGATGTGAGTGGTACACCTGCCCCAGGGCAGGTATTTTGCATACAGTGTAAGGGAGGAAAGAGGCTGCTTGCTGCTGCTCCTCCGTTTTCGCTCTTGTTGCTTTGCTGTTTTCCACCGACATGAATAGTTTCCCTCTGCCATGTACTGCTCTGCCTTGAAGCCAGCCAAGTACAGACTGAGACTTCCACAAACAGACCTCCTTCCTTAATTTTGGGTGTCAGGTATTTTGTCTCAGCAACAAGAGAAAAGTAACCAAGACAAAATGCTAATTAAGACAACATACTATTTTTCACAAGTTGAAAAAGTAAATTATTTATAATAATAGCAGGTGTCATTTTAAGCTAATAATAACATATATCAAAAATGAGTGAATAAATGCTCAAAAATGTTGATAGTAGGAATGAAAGGCTTGGTAACCTAGATTGTGGACCTTAAAAATATTTACTAATTTTAACCTAATAGTCTGTTCCTTGATTAGTGTAACATAGTTATTGAAATCCATAAAAGAAATCCATCTAAAACTAATTACTCTCACCTATGAATATTGTAAAAAAACAATCAGTGGGTAAAATTATTTAGTAGCAGCACATTGAAAGCATTATATACTATGATCATGTGGGTTTTATTTTAGGAACTGAACACCATTGGTATGGTTCTTTGTATCACTAAATGACAAGAAAAATTGAGAATATACCCAAGATTCTGCAAAAAGGAACACCAAAATGTGATGATAAACTAGCTGGGGAAGTTTATTTTTCTCTCATATAACAGTCCAGAGGTATTAGGTGACCCAGAGGGGACAGCAAATGATTCTGTTCCACAGAGTCACTCGGGAACCAAGACAAGCTGCTGAGACCCCTAGGTCATCCTCAGTTTGGTGTTTTTCTGCTGTAAAGGTGGCTGCTCCATTCTACCCTATTTTCCAGTCAGCAAGAAAACAAGTCCTGTGAGAACTGCATACATCATTTTCGTATTCCACTGGAGAAAATGCTGTCTCAAAGCTCACCTGGGAAAGCAGGGACCTGTTAGCATGCACAGCAGCTAAAAGGTAGGGGGCGGTTGTTATTTAAAAAGACAAGTGAGAGGACAGGTGCTGGGAAGCGTCATCAGGCCATGGTGCACTCTCAGTGTTTTCCATATTTAGGACCTATTTTGTATACAGCAGTCATGGGCATTTGGGACACAGCAGTGAACAAAACAGGCAGATAGCTCTGTCCCTTCAGAGGTCATTCTAGTGGGAAAGTCAGACTTTAAGCAGTGACATAGATACATATGTGTAACTTACGTAGAGTTTTTAAAAAGCACCTACGGAGATGGTAGAGAAGATTAAGGAAGACAGTGGAGTACGAGAATTGGGACCATTGAAACAGTATGGTCGCTGTGGTCAGGGTTGGTTTCATCAAAAAGGTGAAGCTGAGGGAGCCATGACAGCATTTGGAGGAAGACATTGCTGATCAAGGGAATAGCCAGTTACAGACCCAAGAGTACAGCAGGTACAGCTGAGGACCGGCGGGAAGCCAGTGTGATCCTGATCACACAGCACCTTCGAGGCCATTCTGAGAACTTGCGCTTTACCTCTGAATTATGGGAGAATGTTGAAAGTATGACAGCATAGAGGAATACTCTGGTTGTATGGGAACAAAGGGGGGCACTTTTGTAGTCCAGGTGACAGAAGATAATGGAGGCTTAGACCTGAGTGGTAGCAGGGAAAGTAGTCAGATTCTGGGTATATTTTAAAGTGAGAATCAACCCATCTTTCCAGTGGTATGAGGCAGAGAAAGTAAGCCATAGAGGAGCTCAGATTCAGGAAGAAAAATGGCGGGGGTGGTGAGATGATATGTGATTTTTTGTTTTTTGTTTTTTTTTCCTCCGGTACCAGGAACCGAACTCACGACCTTGTGCTTGCCAGGCAGGCGCTTTTGCCGCTGAGCTAAATCCCCAGCCCTGATATGTGATTTTTTGGTGGTATTTCCCCTACTTTCTAAATGTTCTCTACTATAAAGACCTCATCGAGTGCACTGCACTGTGCAGAAGTCACTCTCTGGCCTTCTTGTTACCCTGTCCCCAAAGCCTCAGGGCGACTTCAGCCTGCTTCCGCAGTTCCTGTGCCTGGGAGACCAGAGTTTCAAAGAAAACAGTGTGCGACCCTTCAGCCCTGGTGTTATGTAACTGACTTCAGAAACCAAGCAGCGTGATTGTGATGTCACTATGGCCTTCATCTCTTCCTGAGGGGCTGGAGGTTTCTCAGACTCTTTACCCTGTGGGCCTCTGTCACTTTATGTCAGAGCAGGGCGGCATCAGTGACAGGCAGCAGCAACTCTGCTTGTGCTGCACCCTCCATGTGGAGCTCTCATCGTAGCTTCTGGCATTTAAATGGAGGTTAAAGGAAATGTGGGGTCTTTGGACTGCAGACTTTCCACCTCGCAAGGCAAGTCAAGCTCTAAGACTGACAGGGATACAAGAAGAGAATGATAATATCCCTACAAAAGAGAAAGCTGACAATTTGAGGCCCCTGAGGAATACAGAACAGTTGGACCCCAAAGAGAACGAGGTAAGCCTGAGACTCTGTTCTTGAGATAAAGATCTTGCAAGAAAAAATCTCATTGCAGAGGTGAATCAGATGCTGGTGATACAAAAACAGCCCCTCCCCAGCTGGGCAAAGTGCTGCATGTCTACAATCCAACACTATGGGAGGCTGAAGCAGGGGGATCGCAAGTTCCAGTCCTTCCCTGGCCTCTTAGCAAGACTTTATCTCAAGGGGCTGGGGATTTAGCTCAACAGCACAGCTCCTGCCTGGCAAGCACGAGGTCGTGAGTTTGATTCCCAGTACCAGAAAAAAAAAAAAAAAAGACTTTATCTCAAAATGTAAAAATATATTAATAAAAGGGACTAGGGGTATAGCTTAGTGGTAGAAGTGCTCTGGCTTTTATTCCCCAGTACTGCCCCCCAAATCTCCGCCTTTAAAGGAGATTAATTTTAACTGGGCCAGGAATGGTAGGACACACAAAACTGATTATGTTGAACTAAAATCAGGGCTATCATCTAAATCTGTTGAACTTCATGCCCAGGAGGTGTCTGGAAGTCTGGGGGAATGGATAGAATTAGGCAGAACTTCCTGAAACACGTAGATTATGAGCTAATGGCATCCTTGCTCCCCTTGCTTGAAAATTTACAAAGTACTGTTGGTCAAAACAAGTTGCTATATAGCTTTGTAACTGGGCATAGATTTGCACAATCTCATTTCTCCTCCGTCTTTCCTTATTTTTCCTTATATTAAAAAATTAATTTTAAGTTGTGGTAAAGCATACATAACATAGAATTTACCATTTTCACTTGTTCTTTGTACAGTTCCGTGGTATTAAGTATGTTTAAGTTGTTGTGCAGTTACCCGCCACTTCCATTTCCAGAACTGTTTGCATCTTTAAAAACCCAGATTTCATGCAGTAAACAATATCCCCCCATTTTTCCCTCCCCTGAGCTTTTAGCAACACCACTCTACATTCTGCCTCTATACATTTGATTGTTCTAGGATGCCTAGTGTAATGGAATCATACATAATCTTCTGTGTCTGGTTTATTTCAGTTAGCATAACGCTCAAGGTTCATATACGTGGTAGCAGTATCAGAATTTTCTTTGTAAAATGCTGAGTAACTCTATTACGTACCACATTTTGTTTACCCATTCATCTCTTTGTGGACGTTTGGTTGTTCTACCTCTTAGCGATCATGAATAATTAACATGGCGTACAAATATCTATTCTTGTTCCTGCTTTCAATTCTTGTAGGTATTTGCCTAGAAGTGAACTGGGTGGATATGGTAATTCTGTTTCTAATTTTTTTAGAGACCTGTCATGTATTTTCCACGGTTGGTACATCATTTCACGTTCCTAGTAGCAGCACCCAAGGATTCTACTTTTCCCACATCATTGCCAATATTTTAAAATGACCATCATAATAGCCATGAAGTAGTAGCTTCTATTTTCTTCAGCTCTGGGTCTAAAAGACACAGTCTGTGCTGTGCCCTTTTCCACAAGCAGCGTGTGAGCGGTCTTTCTTCACACCTTCACACATGTGACTCTTTCTGCCCGGAAGACCTGGTAACTCCTCATCCTCACCCAAAGATATTTGTCCCTGGCTTTCTTCCCCCTAGTACCATCTGTGGCTCTTTTTTGTATAACTCTTCATTGCTTCCTCTGTTTTAAAAATGTGCATACTTCACATACAGGATATGTATACATTTCTGCAAGTTTTGACCAGATGTCATCACTGTCAAGATAAAGAATAGTTCTGTCACCTCAAATATTCCTCCAGAGCCTCTGCCATCAGCCCCATTTCCTTCCCTGAGCCCCAGCTCTAAGTAACTACTCATTTATTTTCTGTAACTCTGGATTTGCCTGTTCAGGAATATCACATAAGTGAATTATTTATTGGATGGTCTTCTGAGTCTAGCTTCTTTCCCTTAATGCACTTGAGATTCACTCATGTGTAGCTATAGTCCCTTTATTTTTATCGCTTAGTAATATTCCATTGTACAGATGTACCAAAGTTTGCCCGTTTTCCAACTGAGAAATATTTGAGTTAAGCTTTCCTATAAAGGTTCTACGAAAGTTTCTATAAATTTTAATTAAATAAATAGCTAAGAGTGGTGTTGCTCAGTTGTAAGTTTTATTAGAAATGGCCAGGGCATTTTCCAAAGTGATTATGTCATTTTGTACTCCCATGAGTAATGTATGAGAGTTCCAGTTAGGTTGTAGCCTCCCCAGAACGTGGTAGTTTTTAATTTGTGGTATCATTTTAGTCACCCTTGTAGGTATTTCTCATTATGCCTTTTCCTTATGACTAATAATGCTGAATACCTTTTCATGTGTGTGTCGTCTGAACCTCTTCCTTGATGAAGTGTCTATGCAAATTTTTTTATTTTATGCTCAGTTGTATTCTTTCTGAATTTTGAGAGCTACTTATATATTCTGAATACAGCTCTGTTTTAAGATGTGTGAATTGCTAACACTTTCTCCCAGTGGACAACTTAACTTTTATTCTGTCAAAGAACAGATTCTTTCAAAGAGCAGAAGTTTTTAATTTTGATGAAGAGCAATTTATCAGTTTGTTCTTTTATAGGTCACACTTTTGATGCCATGTCTAAGAAATCTTTGCCTCACCTAAGATCACAATGATTTTCTCCTTTTGCCCTGAAAAAGTTTGTTTCAGATTTTATGCATACATAGGTGGTCCACGGTAAGTCTATGTTTGTGAATGGTGCAAAGCATGGATTAAGATTAAGTTGTTTCAGTACCGTCTGTTGAAAAGACTACCCTGTCTCCATTAAATTGCCTGTGCAGCTTTGTTGAAAATCACTTGATCATATACTGTGCCTAACTGCTGGATTTTCATTTTGTTCGATTGATCTATGTGCGTGCCCTTGTCTTGATTTCTATTGCTTCTATATACGCAGCTCTTCCAATAGGTGCCGTCCAACATGGTTGTCTTGCAAAATTGTTTTGCCTATAATAATGTGCATACTTTTCTTAGAATGATGAACTCTACAGAATACTGCTGTTTTTTTTAATTTTGTGTTGAATCTGTCTCAGTTTGCAGACAATTGAATTTCTTTCATCCTCATTTATATCCTTCAGCATGTAGATGTTGTACATAATTTGTAGGTTGTAAGTACTCCTTTTATATTTTTAACTTCAATTCCTAATTGTTCATTGCTGTTGTATTTTTTAAATTTTTAAAAAATAATCTAAGTTTAATAGTTGAGAATACTTTAATAATCCATAAATTGTGTAGAAAAATCTCCTGTGCTTTACATTATATTCCCTTAAAATATTGCATTTTAAATGGTTAGTTATATGAATACAATATATGTTGAACTTTATAGTCTTTCTTTTCTTTTCTTTTTTTTTTTTTTTTGTACCAGGAATTGAACTTAGGACCTTGTGCTTGCCAGGCAGGCATTTGTGCCACTGAGCTATATCCCCAGCCCTATAGTCTTTATATATACTAAATATGTAATATATATATATATGTGTGTGTGTGTGTGTGTGTGTTATAGGTACAAAAACTATTAATATACACATATGCACATGGGTCTTACACAATTTGGAGTACACTGATCACTTTCAGTGACAGCATAGCCTCTGTATAATTTCAGTGACAACGTAGCCTCTGTATAATTTCATTATGCATAATTACAGTCTTCTGTAATTATGAGTACACTGATCAGTTTCAGTGACAACATAGCCTCCATCTCTGCACTTATGGCTAAAACCCTAGTAAACCAGAGAGCTGTAGAATATTGTACAACACTTTCGTGTGTGTTTGTCAGAATATATTTCAAATTATTATTGAAAAAGAACTGCATTTTTAAGTGTGTGCAGATGTGAATTTTGGCTAACAAAACTGTTTTGAATATTTATCTATGGTATTTTCTTGGCAAAGAAAGTAAACATTTGTTCCCACTGCATGACTTTAACAGATTAGTAGACATCCTAGGAATACTCCAGGGAAGCAACCTTAGGTCATGGAAAATATCTTAGGAAACATCGGCATCTTTAAATCTTACTTGTTATGGTCAGTTATGTTATTATAAAGCTCAAATTATTACTGAATGAAGAATATTAACCAATTTTTAAATGAGCTTTAAAGGATTTATAATTTTGACGTATATTTCCAGAAATTATTAGAATTCTAATATGGATTATGGTGTTTATTCCATCCTTACTACTGTACCAAATTGAAGGAAATATAACTTTAGGGAGTTGCTGAGAACAAGAAAAAGTGATCAGAATTTCCATACTTAGCTGATAACTTGTCTACGAGCACAGAGAGGCTATCAGTGGATAATGTGAACTTCCAGATATCTATATCCCTAAACAATTGATGAATGAAAATATATTTGACAAGCATTTACTGTATACTTAGCTCAGTGCTGGGGGAAAAAAATCACCAGAGACGTGTAAATGTGTCACTGCTTTTTTGAAACTTTTCTTGTATTGTTAATGAGAAATACAAGCATAAAAGAGCTAGAAGACTGTAATTATGCATAATGAAATTACACATTGGGGTACAATGCTGGGACGTCTGAGGAACTGTAGTATTCAGAGGATGTTCTAAGGAAGAGCTGAGCCTTCAAATGCAAAATTTGAATTAGCATTGAATATGAGGACGTGTCTGAGGCAGGCACGAGGGTCCAATGAGAAGTTGTGGGGTCAGGACAAATTGGGAGAATGTCAGTAATTTTTTATGAAAACTTCACTAGTTCTAAAGAAGATTGAAAGTGACTTTTAAAGCTTTGTATTTTTAAACTTATTGACGCTTAAATGAAATTTGCAGAAATAATAGAAAATTCCCATATATCCTTCCTGCACCTTCCTGTGAGGTTAACATATTTGTTCATAGTACAATCACTGAGAGATTTTCTGCTTCAGGTTTTGCTCCTGATAATTAAATTCACTGGAACTGAATACTGAGAAAGGATAGTTAAAAGGTGATAAAGAAGAAGTATTCATATGCTGGTTGGGTTATCTTTTGTTAATCACTTTTCTACAGAACTGATTTTGAGGTCTTAAAACACATAACCTTTGATATTGTGCAGTGAAGGTTTTGCTATTTTTAACAAAAAGTTTTAAAATTTCCTTTCACAATATTTAAATGAATGGCTGCCTACCTGTGGTATGCAAAATAAATATTTATACACTTGCAATCACCTCTACTGAAGGAGAAAAAAAAATGTGGACTTACTTGTTTCACTGTATTTCACATTGATCGTTGACTTGTCAGAATTACTTTGTAAATGTCCATTTTACCAGCTATTTCAGGTTAGCTGAGTTAAGCATTTGTTGAGTATTGACAGTCTGAACTAGGCAAAGGGTAAAGAGCCAAACACAGGGGCTGGGGATATAACTCAGGGGCACAGTGCCTGCCTGGCAAGTGTAAGATCCTGAGTTAGATTCCCAGTACAAAAAAAAACAACAATAACAACAACAACAAAAAACCAAAAGAGCCAAAAATAGAAAAGTTATCAACATCAATCAGGACCTAAAGGATCAAAAAATACTTTAACATAAATATTTTAAAATTACAAAATAGTTAATTTCCCATAAAATACAGTTGAGAATAAACCATCCCCCACTCACAATTGGCTCAGGTTACATACAGAGACCTCGCAGGGTAAGTTGAGTACACCTGGCAGCATCTAAAGGATTTCCTTGTTGTCTGCATTTATTATATTATAAATGGAGAATAAAACATAAAGATTTCCAGTCAGAATTATGTTGTGACATGATTTTTAACTCCCTGTATATCATGTTTTTAAAATATGCCTTATATGGACAAGGAATTGGATAGCACTTTAGTGAAAAATCCAGATGTTGAGACTGATGTTTATTTTTTGCTCTGTGAGACTCGCAGACAGAAACAAGTCAGAAGTAGCCAGTATTAGAAATGTAACCTTTACTCCGCAAACAGCAGTAACAGCATGGTTTTTGATAGCTAATTCTTAAGAGAAATTTTAGGTTTTTAAAAATCACATGGAAGGGGATAAACAAGGTATGGATTTTGCCATACTTTTGCCACGTCTCTCAAGAGGCAAAGAAGAGGCTTATTCAGGAAATCATTATATAATCTTTTTCTGTTTGTTGGTTTGAGACAGGATCTCACTATTTAGTTCAGGCTGGCCTTGAACTCACTATGTAGCCTAGGCTGATCCACCTGCTTCAACCTCCTGAGTGCTGAGATTACAATTGTGTGCCACCATACCTGGCTCCATTTTATAATTTTTTTCTGCTGAAAATAGGTTGTTTCATCCTCAGATACTCACATCATAAATTTCAGCTATGGCTTTTTAATATTTTAATTCAGGTAGTATTTTAGTTTTGTTTTCATAACTTTTGGTTTAATTGACCACCAGGTTAAATGAAAAATAGTAAATATGTGGAATATCTATATTTGTTAATTAATGTGTAACAGTCTCCTTTAGTTTTGTGGTTTTTAAAATAGCCTTTAATTTGATATTATATTCAAAATTAATTACATGTTCATATATAAATCACCACATACATTATCTGCACACAAAATATTTTGAAGTAGGAAAGAAAACAAAAGCTGGGTAATTTTTTTTTCATTCAAAAATACTTTGCAGTCTCTGTATGCAAGTAACTTCTAGAACTCCCTGAAAGAAAGAATTATAAGCAAATGCTTCCATAATCTCTTTATGGAACAAACTTAGAAATAATAAATGAACATATAAGTGGTTAAATTTTGAATTATGACTACATTGGTATATTCTGTCAAATATTTAAGGAAGAAATAATACTAATTCAAGACAAACTATCAGAAAATAGAAAAGAAACACTTCCTAACGCACTATATGAGCTTTGCCTTACTCAGAAAAGAAAAGTGGACAACAAGAAAAACTTTAGGCTACAGATGCGTGAAAAAATCTTTAACAAAATATTATCCAGTCAAATCTAGGAGTACATAAAAAGGATAGCATATCAAGTTCAAGTGGAGATTATTTCAGGGTGTAGAACTGGTTCATCATTCAAAAATCAATGTAATTCACCATATTAAAAAAAGAAAACTATCTCAATAAATGCAAAAGCATTTGACAAAGTTTAATGCTTATCCCAAGAGTATCTCACAAAAAGAAAAATTATGTAATTATATTTTATGGTTTCACACTATATTAGTTTTTCTCAAAGCAGAAATGTCCACTGTCTGCTTCTGTTATTGTTCTTATTGGAGGTCCTAAACAGTGTAACAAGGCACAAAAAAGAAATAAACAGTATAAAAATCAGAAGAGAAGAACTTCATTTGAAGAAATCATGTCATGTACATGGAATAAGCAAAGAGAATCTAAAAATTTGCAAGAACTAAGAAATAAATTTAGCAGGGTCACAGGGTACCAAGTCAGTTGTATTTCTGTGTGCTAGCAATGAATGATTGGAAATGGACTTGTGTTTCTTGGCTATTTTTCTGGTTTTTAAAAATTTTGCCGATATATGTTTGTAATGCATACTGATTACATTCAGCTTTGGGATTGATACATAGACACCATTTCTACTACCCCCACACCACTGTGATCCTTCTCCTGCCCCAGATCCCTTCCCATCTCTACCAAGTCTACTTCCCTGTTTCTTAACATCTCTTTTGTATTTCTCTTGAAATTATTTATCTTTTGGCTCTCGTATTAGAGGAACTGTGTGATATTTAACCTTCTGTGTCTGACTTATTTCACTTACTATTATGATTTCAGGAGACATTGCCCTACAAATGACTCAAATATATCTCTATGGCTGTGTAGTATTCCATTTGTATATATACCACCATTTTTTTTAATCCATTCATCTGTTGATGGCCATATAGGCCACTTCCATTATTTTACTATTGTGAGTTGTGCATCTATGAACATAGCTATGCATATGTCACTAAAATATGATGACTTTAGCTCTCTAAAATTTACATGGATCCAGAAGAGACCCAGATCAGCCAAAGCAATATTGAACAGCAAGGGCAAGGCAGGAAGCACCACAGTCCCAGACTTCAAGTTATGCTACAAAGCTACAGTACTAAAAACAGCATGGTACTAGCACAGAAACACACATTTTGACCAGTGGCATAGAATAGAGGATGCAGGAACAACCCCAAGCACGTTCAGCCTTCTAATTTATAGGGCCATAATATATGCTGGAAAACTGGTTATTTTATATGGAAGAATAAATCTAGATCCATATCTCTTACCCTGTAGTAAAATGGAATAAAATGGATCAAAGACCTACATGTGAAAACAGAAACACTGAATCTGCTGGAAGAAAAAAGTTGATAAAACTCTTGAAGACATTAGGCATAGGCAAGGACTTCCTGAAAAGAATCCCAGTTGCACAGGACATAATACCAAGAACCAACAAATGGAATCATATCAAATTAAAAACCTTCTGTATAGCCAAAGAAACATGTAACAGAGTGAAAAGACAACCTACAGAATGGAGAAAGATTTTGGAGATAAAATTTTTGCACTTGATCTTAGCCAAAAGGCCGAGAAGCGATAGAGATAAAATTTTTGAAAGTCAGTGTCATGTACAGTGGCATCATGAATACAAAATACTTTGTATTTTGTAACAAGATATATGAAACGTTTATAGACTGACAACTATAAAACTATAAAATTGGCATAAATTAAATAAATCTTAAATAAATGAAGAGAAATACCAAGTTCATGAATGGGAAGGGTCAACATGGTTAGAATGTCATTTCTCCATAATGAATCCTCATACTCAGCACAGGTCTGATGAAAAGCTTAGTAGCCTTTGTTGAAGTGAAGCTTGCTCTAAATTTTATTTGAACATTGTTAAATTGCTTTTGAGAGAGAACAAAGTTGGACAGATTCTGTTTTCTGATGTTATGACTTAATAAAAGAGTATGACATTGGTGTACAAAAGAGAAAGTCCTGACATAGACCTACACACTTATAATTTGATTTTTATAAATAATATTCTAAGATAATGGATATGGGAAGGATAATGTTTCCACAAAGAGATTGGACACTTATATGAGGGCAGGAGAAATAGCCTCAAGTTTTACCTCAGATTTATGTAGAAGTTAACTGGAACCTAAGATAGACGTAAACATAAGTGCTAAGAGTGTAAAACCATAGGAGAAAACATAGCAGAACATCTTAGAGATGTTGACTTAGGGCACACAGATCTTTGGCTTGGTGCAAAAAGTAAGAACCATGAAAAAGAAGTTCATAATACAGACCATCAAAATTAAAGTTTTACTCTTCAAAAAATACTCTGAGATAAACTACAGCTTGGGAAAAAATGCTTGGTTTAAACATAATCTTAAATCCAGTTGATTTACGAATCCTTTTAATGTGTCTCTTCCTCTAGAATCATTGGGCCATGTCTCTGGATGAGCAGTAGGTTTTTTCCTGATATTTCCATATAGCATCACCAGAAATCTTCTGATAATCTGCTGCTAGTCTCCCAGGACAAAATGTTCACCCCCACATTATGTTATTACTTGAAGGAATGTTTTGTTCTAGATGTTCATTTTGTGCTTTAATTCATACTACAGATTTTCAAAGTTTTGTATATTTTTCAAGTATAAGTTGTTTTGAAATTTTTCTTAGACATTTGTTGAAATTTCTGTCCGTTGAAATAGCAATGCTTGAAAGTCACTTTGACTTCTGAAAGCTGCTAGATTGCCTTATCACTGTCTTTGAGAGATAAGCGATGCTTGTTTGGAAGGTTGCCTTTTCTTCCCAAATAAAACTGAAGTTTTTGTTGTTCTGTTGTAATATTTCATTTTAATCTGGTTGGTTTCTTGTGGAGATAATATATAACAGGAAACAAAAATAGTTCAGTAAAAGCCTTCAGTATAAATGGGTTGACTGACTGTGTTAGGTGACCTTGTCAGATGCGTTAGACTGCTGCTTTTGATAGAAGTGGAAAAATTTTCTCTGCGCTCTGAGTCTTTCAGTGCAATTGGTTATAAATCATTTCTATTCCTTTAACAGTGAATCATCTACAAGGGGAAAAAAGCCATTTTCAATTGTAAATATCCTGGAGAGCAGGGGAAATAAAAATCAAGGGAGAATAACATATTTTTCAACCAGAAAAAGATGCTTTTATCATATTGATTATGATAGGAAAGCAGCAATGACAGAAAAATTGTGTATTAACAATGGAAAGAAAATAAAACTGACTTTATATGTATTTTAGTAATAAAGTACTACTTCAATCAGACAAAACCTGGGGCATTCTGTTACTGTATGTGATGATAAAGCTTAATTGTCAACTTGGTTGTCTTGAGAGGCACGTAGAGAATTAATGGGCACACGCGCACGTCTGGGTGTGTCTGCGTGGGTCATGGAGGAGTGACCTGTGTACCCTATCTGCTCCCTGGCCCTTTCCTGTCTGGCACTGCTCCTGGTCTCTGGTTGCCTTAAAGCGAGGGGCTATGTTCCAGCCTGCCTGTCTGCCATGATATTTCTGCCCTGGAGCCAGCCAACTATGGACTGAGTCCCTTGAGCCAAACCAACCTCTCCCACTTTAAGTTGTAGATGTTGGGTATTGTGTTGCAGTGATTAAAGGTTGATCAATACAATTGTAGAAAAATGCATGGCTCTTCATTTAACTTTCAGTTCTAAGCAGAAAATGGATTCTTAAAATGACAACTAAATTTTTTTTTCATTTAACTCTCTTGTTGTGAAATTTAGATATCGTTCCATAAACGACTTCATTCACAGGGCTTATCCTTTCATGGCCATAACTCATATATGATCAGTCTGGTACAGAAAGAGCAATGCATGTCCTATCTCAAATCTCAACTGGCCATAGACAAGATGACACTATGTGGGTTGGTTGATCACTAGTGAGAATCATTACAACTCACTGGCTTCTCAGTTGTCTTTCCCTTACCTCAGCCACCTGTTCATGGGTATGACCTTAGAGTCCTTGACAGTTCCAGTAACCTACCACCTTCAAATCTTGGATTTAGGTGTTTCACTCTCTCTGGCCAACCCTACTTCCCATCTTTCTGCCTCAGTTTAACACCTTCACTCTGACCGTTTTTTACCGTATGGGGTATCCAAACCATTGATACCATCTTTTTCACTTTTCGTTAACTGCCTTCCCTGCTTAGACACTACAGTGCATCACTATAATTACTCTCTTAAACTACACTGCACGCCCTTGCCCCTCTTTTGCCCTGCCTTCTTTACTGACAGCTTTCCAACCTAGGTGAAATCAAATGTTCATGTACCCGGCAACTATATTTAAATAACTTCACATGACTCAGGAAGACAGACTCATATAAATGCTCTCAGTACAGGCCAAAAGCTAAAATGGATCCTCAGCCCTGCAGTAGTTAATTCACTTTCCCACTATCTAAAAAATTTTGTATGTCTTTTTTCTTCTCAGACCCACAAAATTGGCTTTTTATTCCTATTCTGAGATAAGGCTCTCAATTTCGTTGGAAAAGTGGAAACAAACAATAGAGAGTATTTATCAGCCCAACCCAACTCTATCCCAAACTTTACTGGCTTAACTCAGAAAGGATTCAGTGAAACTATAAGCTAGTGCTATTTTTGTAGGTCTAAACTAGATGCTACTAACTTCTAGTATTGGTCAACAGAAAGATTCCCTTATTTTAGTGTCACTGGTCATCCTTGGCTGTATGTGATGGTTAGTTTTCCCATTGCTGGGGACAAAATACCCAACACCCATAACGTCATGGAAGAGAGGTTTAATTTCATTCATGGTTTCAGAGGTTTTAGCCCATGATCACTTGGCTCCAAGGCAGAAATATCATGGTTGAGGGGCATAACTGAACAGACCCTCTCTTGATAACTCAGTTCAGCTGTGCTCCAAAACCTGAAGGGCTCTAGTAATGATCCACCCCAGGGATCCTGCCAGGGGCTCCAGGCGGCATTCCTCTCTGCCGCTGACACCCCGAGTACCATGGGATCCTCTGGATGGAGTGGCTCGTGTGGTAGAAGCAGCCTGCGCAGCAGCCTGAACCTGTTGTAGAGCCTTCTCTCGTTCTGGGCCCAATTCCAAGCTAGCAGCTTTCCAGGTCAGTCAGTGCATGGGCTAGAGGAACACACCTATGTGAGGAATGTGTTGTTTCCAAAATGCAAATAGGCCCTCTAAGCCCCTTATTCCTTTTTCTTGGCTGTAGGAGGGACCACAGGGAACAATTTACATGGTTCAGAAGAGCTATCTCTGCATGCTCCACAACACTAGAGTCCTAGCAACTTCCCTGAAATAGAAAAGTTTGAGTTTGAATTAGATTTGTGTCCCATCCCATGACACTCAGACAGTTTACCAAGAAGTGCAGAATCCTTGCTACCTCTTGCTCACCTGGTCCAATCAGCAGGTCATCAGCATAGCGGAACAGTATTGATATCTTGTGGAAGAGAAAAATGAAGATCCCTGTGAACTAAGTTGAGACACGGGACTGGAGAGTTGCTGAGGAAGGCCGTGCGGTGTATTTCTGGCCTTGCCAGTTGAAATCAAATTGCTTTTGGTTGGCCTTAATAATAGGTATGGAGGAGAAGGTACAGTTATGTACCAAATTGATAGCGCATACTGTGTACCAGATGTGTTCAAGCAAAGAAACCACACCTAGTGTAGCAGCCGCAACTGATGCTACCACCTGATTAAGTTTACATAAATCCATGGCCATTGTCCCAGATCCATCTTCTGCACAGGCCATATAAGCAGAGTTAAATGGGGATATCATAGTAAGCACCACTCTTGTATTTTTTTAAGTCCTTGGTGTGGCACTAATTTCTGCTGTCCCTCTAGAGATGCTGTATTGTTTTTGATTTACCACTTCCCCAAGTAGAAGCAACTCCGATGGCCCCCATTTGGCCTTTCCCACCATAATAGTCCTCACTCCGTAGGCTAGGGAACCAATGTAGGGATTTCTGCCATGTACTAAGTATATCCAGTTATGCATTCTGGAACCGGGCCAACGGCTGCAGGATGGATTCAGAGACCCACTGGGCCCACTGGTTCAGACCTTGGCCAAAGCTCCATCAATTACTTGACCTTCATATGCCCATAAACTTACTGGATGGTGTTTTGGGTTTTCTGGAATCAGCATCAGTTCAAAAAGCTTAAGATACAAACTAAGGAGGACAAAGCACATTGTGCTAGTCCCAGACTGAAGGTCCAGAATCTTCTTGGACAGTCACTGGAATGAGTCTGCCTTTAAAACCTAAAGAAGCTGGACTGTGATGTCTACCAGTGATGGCAGCAGCAAAGCAGAATGGGCCTTTTCACAAGTGAGCCAACTTCCCCATCCTCCCTTCTGCCCCTTTCTTCCATCGGGCTGCAAGTCTATTGGACAATACCATCCGCAGTTGGGATAGGTTGTCCCTCCTTAGCTTGCTACCCTGCATGTCAGTCATCTCTGGAGATAACCTCACAGACATGCCCAGAAGTGTGCTTCATTAATTAGCCAGGTTTTTTTTATCCAATCCAGTTGACAATCAGAGTGGTCACACTGGAGAAGAGAGGGTGTGAAGATTTCATATTCAATCCTTTGTGGATTGGCTGAAAATGACACCTACTTCACTCATAGCTCAATAACCAGAACTAGACAGGGATCCTCACCTACCTGCAAGGAGGTAGGAATATGCGTAAAAGATGGGTTGCAGAATAGAAGAATGGCACAACCCAGCTATCCCCCTGCTGGGTATTTTCCCAGAAGATCTAAAAACATCATATCACAGTGATATATGTGCACCTATGTTCATAGCAGCACAATTTGTAATTGCTAAAATGTGGAAGCAACCCAAATGTCCATCCACTGAGGATTGGATAAGAAAATTGTGGTACTTTTATATAATGGAATATTACTCAGCTATAAAGAAAGATAAACTCGAGGCCTTTATATTTAAATGGTCACAACTAGAGACCATACTCATAAGTGAAATAAATCAAACATACATGTGCAAGCACCGCATTGTGTCACTAGTGTAAAACTTGAAAGAGTTAATTTAAACTCGGAGGTATGATAGACACTGTGAAATGATAGGAAACCACTGAAGAGTAAAGGGCTTCTGGGATGTGGGAAAAGAGAAGGGAAAGAAGGAGAAATTTTGTATGTATGTATATACAGGATAGTTAACATGGTGGTTCTTCTGTCTTCTATTTCTATGCTGAAAGAAACTGTCAATGAGTCTTTGGTTGACCAGTATTGCATGTCTATATCTGTTTTCATGAGAAGCCACTTTGAAGATATCAATATGTAATACAACCACCATTGTTAATTCCCTACCACTTTGTTTGTAACTCTGTATTGTCTGTATTGTGCTTGTGATATGTTGTAAAATGTTGTATGTCTGTTAATGTTTCCCTCCTTTTATCTTTAAAATTAAAAAAAAAAAAAAGAATAGAAGAATGGCAGTTCAACTATCAATAAATGCCAGGCTGCGATTCCAACCTTTCCCTCGCTGAACCGTCCCATTTATCTTTATAACCAGGGTCTACATGCACTCTTTACTTACTTCCTCTACTGTCTAAAATCCTCTCTTGTATCCATGGAATGAAGCTCTTTCAGTCACTTCAGCAGGCTGAAACATTTGTCTCATCAGCAGATGATCTCTAAACTAAATGCTGTCTTGGCTCCTTTTCATCTCAGTGGACATCTCAATACTCTAATACCATTGATGAGTCCCTCTGTGGTAGACACCAATCACATTATCAGTGAGGAGGCACATAGTACTCTCTAGAGGTCTCTCCAATGGGCCAGCTGCTCCTGCTCTACCTCTTTTACTGGCTTCATGTTATCTCCGTACACATACAAGGATTCTTTACTCACCTCTTAACTTACAGTATCCATTTCCACAGTTGTAAGTGCCATCCGCATGCTGATGATGTCCAGTTTGTATTTCTAGTTCTGTTTTCCTCCCTGTGCTCTAGACTTTTATATCTAATCTCATCCTAAGCATCTGTCCTGATACTGCAATATGCCCTCCTATAGACAGCTTTTCTGAGACAGAACTGTTGATTCCTCCTCTTCCAAATCAGTAAATACTACTGAGTCATCCTGGACTCGTTTCTGTCTTTCACTCCCAAGTTCTTCCTATCCTAAAGTCCTGCTCCAAATCATCTGTCTTCGAACTGTATCCCGCATCAGACCACTTCTTGTCCTGTCTGCCACTATCCCTGTAATCTAAAACACTATGGACTCTTGACTGAACTGTTATGATAGTTCCCACGTGGTATACCTATTTTTACATCTGTTCTTCCCAACAATTTATTTGCACAGCTTCCAGATCTTTTTAGAAATAGATGAGATCATGTAATTCCCCCACTTAAAAACATTCTGTATGAGTCAGCTGTCCCCTTACTGGGATGAAAGTGCCTGACATCCACAATCTACAGGAGGAGAAGTTTAAGGTGGAGCTTGTTTTTAGAGGTTCCAAGGCAGAAACAGCATGACAGAGGATGTAGTGGAGCAGAACTTCATAGCTCAGGGCAGCTGGAAAAGAGAGCACATGGGAAGAGCCTTAGAAAGAGAAATCCCCCCAAAGCACACTTCCAGGGACCTGCATCCTCAGCTAAGACTCACATCCTAACAGTTCAGTCCCCAGTACTAACACAAGAACAGTACATTCAGCTATAGATTAATCCACTGATGAGCACAGTAATCCCCTGATCGTGTCACCTCTCCAGAACTCTCTTAATCTGTTCAGGCTGACAATGAAAATTAACTGGAACATCAAGCTGTTAAATGTCATCTAATTACTGTTAGAACAAAGTAGAAATCCCCTTTGACCTCCTGGTGCCGTGTGATCTGGCCCCTGCCCCACTCCTCAGCCTACCTCCTATCCTCCTCCCGCTCAGGTGCATAGTTCTGGCATGTGGCTTTCTGTCATGTATTCCTAGGCCAAGCTTGTTCCTCCCAAAAATGTTTAAACTCACTTCTCCTCTTTGTCTGCATTTCCCCCTCAGATCCCCAGTGACCATCTTTTCAGTGCTTAAGTTTGAGACTATCCCCTAACCATGTCGGATATTTATTCTACCTTTTTAGTCCACGCATTTCTCAGTTTTTATGTATTTATTATTATTATTGCTTATTTACTCATTTTTCACTGTTCTCTTGTGCTTAGAATAGTGGTTGACATATAGTAGGCACCCAGTTCAAATTTGTTGAATAAGTGAGCTAATGGATCTTTAATGTTTTTTCCCATTGAAATTAAAAAGTTTTTAAAAAGAATAATTCTGGGGCCTTAAGCTCACCAAACAGTAGTATTAATGCAGATACTTCTAGCTCCTTGAAGTAGAATGAAAGAAAAAAAACCACTTTTTCTGCTTTTGTATCAAAAATGCAATTTAAAATGTTAAAAATAATGTATAGTTGGTAAACATTTGAAACAGGGCAACCAAAGTGACAAAGGGAATTGTACTGCTCCCATACAAAGCTTTTTCTTTTTAATTTTGATTTTATGTAGAAGATTGAGAGATTCTGTGGTCAGATTCTCCAATATTGTAGATAGGTTAATTCAGATTATTTTGTTCAACGAAGCACTGGTTAGAGGAATTTGCGAGTGATCACTTCAAGCCTAATAAAAAGACATGCAATTTATCAGATGTTTTCCAGGAATAAAATATTCCACGTGTCGGTGTCCACATAACCAAAATGTAAGCCCTGTTACGTGCCAAAGCTTACTGCTTTGAGGGACTTTTTTCTAACATACTTGTGATAGTTTAACTGTATTGTCAGTTTCACTGGCCTGAAAAGTGCCTGTAGGGTTATTAAAGCCCGCTTCTGGTTGTGTGAGAGTGGATCATTCCGGTGTGACTGTGGGCATGATACCTGGCCCCTCGCTCCTTTCCCTTTGATGCTGTACTTTTCCTCTACTCCCTGAGCACAATGACATAATCTGTTTTGTCCCGCCACCCTTCTGCCATGGTATTCCTCCCTTGGTGCCAGCCACCTGTGGAATGAATTCTCTGAAACCATAAACCAAATTAAACCTTTCCTCCTTTATGTTGCAGGCATTGGGTATTTGTCCCCGCCATGGGAAAACTGACCAATGCAATGCTCTTCATGTTAATCCTACTCTTTTAAACAGAAAGCGCTAAAGACACCATCACAAGGCATCACGGTGAATGTTTTGGTGCCACATAAAAGATGCCCTCTAATAAAAATGTTCCCCATGGTCAGTCTAGTTTTTTCTCCTTTTTATAGTTTTCTATCTCCTCCCTTGTCTTTCAGCTGTTAATTTATGCTGAGGACAGCTGCCTTCATTTTTTGAACTGATGTTTGTATAACTAATAGCAAGGGCAAGAGCCTAAATGCAGCTTCTAATACACACCGGAGTTACTGGAACTCTGACTTTTGGGGCAAAAGAGGTATTGTGGAAGTAGTAGAGATATTAAAACAACAAAAAACACATTACAGTGATGATGTGCATGAGGACCTCTGTGATTTCCTGACACTATATGGATTACTCGTATAGGATTTATCCTTTGCTAGACTATGCAGCTCACCTAGCATGATACGTAGTAGTATCATTCTGTTACTAGCGTATTGTTAATAGCATTCTCTTCATAGATATGATTCATGTTTAGGATGACGATAGGTCCCAGCTTGATGCCTGTTTTTCAGTGTGATTCTTAGTATTTCATTCACTTTTAAAAGTTATCCACTTTTGAAAATAATTATATATTCTGCATACAAATACATTGAAAATAATGTGCAAAGTACCAGTGCTTTTCTCATTCAGCTCAGAATGTATATGCCTGAAATTAGAACTCAGATGAGGGATTTTTTTAATTATGTCATGAGAAATATGCTTAGTGGATAATTATATTCACTGTGCTAAAAAAAAAATGTGAATTGCAGGCATTTTTCCTGAACTTCCTTCTAGGGGAAATTTGGTAGTTGGTACAGTATTCCATCAGTGTGTATTAAGTGAATAATTACATTCATTCACCTCTATTTGAAGTGGTGAAATATCAGAAATGTGTTTAAAATGATGAAGCTTTGGGACTGAGTGCAAGTCAGTGGTAGAGTGCATATTTATGCCTGGGTTTGAATACAAAACAATGTCATGAGAAGCATATATTGCAAATCTCATTTTAATAATTCAGAGACCTTTTCTTTTATATTTGTAAATCAAGTTATGAAGCTCTCTTGTGTTTAGTTTAACATATCTTTGACTAGTTAAACAAGACAAAACACACTTTTAGAAATTACAGCATAATAATCATAACTCTTTTTTAAAACTTGTGGGGAGATTCCTGAAAGTTGGCAATTTCTTCTGCATGAAACTTAGTTTAATATTGAATTTGTTCTTGCTATGCTAAATAAGCATCTGCTCTAAGCTTTAAGTTAAATGTGTATTAAAAACAGAATCATATCAGACATAGTGGCGCACGACTGTAACCCCAGCACTTGGGAGGCTGAGGCAGGAGGATCCTTGCGAGTTTGAGACCAGCCTGGGCTATAAAGTGAGCTCAAGGCCAGTCTGGACTTCACAGTGAGACCCTGTCTCAAAAAGAGAAAAATAAATAAATAAATGAATACAGAATCATTTTTTTTCTCTGCATTTGGAATATATTAAATAATCCACAATGATTATCTCTTAAGTATTAAACTTTCGCATAAAAATTCAAAATTAGTAGAGTTTTACCTACCTTATAGCAGGTTGTTTCTGTGTTAACATTTATATCTTGATCCAATTTGATCTTAGTTTCATGCATGGTGAGATATAGGGTCTACAGTCAGTTTTCTGCATGTGGATATCCAGTTTTCCCAGCATCATTTATTAAAGAGACCATCTTTCCTCCAGTTTGTATTTTTGCCCCCTTTCTCAGAGATTAAGGAGCGGAATGTGCCTAAAGTTGTTTCTTCTTCCTCTGTTCTGTTCCATAGATCCACATGGATTGTGATGCCCATGCACTGCTTTTGTTATCCAGAGTTCATTTAGCTATTCTTGGTGTCTTCTGGTTCCACATGAATTTTAGGATTATTTTCTCTAGATCCATGAGAAATGGTATTGGTATTATTGAGACTGCATTGTATGGCCATTTGGACAAGATTGGTTCTGCATGTCTAGGAACAGGGGCTGTCTTTCCATTTTCTGAAATCCTCCTTAATTTCTTTTTTTAGAGTGATACAATTTGCATTGTAGAGATCTTGCACTTCCTTGATTAGTTTAATTCCTATGTATTTAATTTTTCTTGATCCTATCGCAAATGGTATTGTTATCCTAATTTCTTTCTCAGTGAGCTCATTATTAGTGTATAAGAATGCTGTTGATTTTTGTGTTTATTTTGTATCCTGCCACATTGCTGAATTTGTTTATTCTAGGAATCTCTTGTGGAATTTTTTAGGTCTTATAAGTAGAGGATCATGACTTCTGTAAATAATCATTCTTCAACTTCATCTTTTCCTATACATATCTATTTTATTTCTCCTACCTGACTGCTACTGCTCAGTGCCCCTTGCATTGGCTTGGAGCAAGTTGGGAGTGTTTGGAGGTATGTTGTTGCCTTTTCTTCTCACATTTCTGTTTGTTTAATTTGATCGTTGTTGTAATTGTTGTTTTGTTTGTTTGCTTTCTGTGCAGGGATTTGCAGCTTCTCTGGCCCATCACCCCACTCTTCAGGAACTGGCCACAGTATTGTTCATGACCCCTGGGCATCCAGATATTCACATACACAGAAAATCAATTGATAGTAACAACTAGTGTTAAATATAACAAATAGCGTCAAATATAAACTGGTCACTGGCAAACCCTGAAAACCATTCATGAACCACTTTAACCAAAATAAAGAGGTCTATGATTTTAGTATATTCCAGTGATGGGAATCTTTTGAGACAAGTGCCCAAACTGCGTCTCAGAACCCATTTATTTATTGCAAAGTGCCAACACTGCATCTAAACCTGAATACTGAGGTTTTAGTGTAGAAAAAAAAAAAAAAACTCATACATTAATATCTTTTGTCTTAAAAGAAAAACAACACATGTCATAGGTTCACCACTAGTGGTATAGACACTTAGGCAATCCAGATATTGACCTATAGTAGATCAGACTAGTAGTTTCTGCCGGATGTAGGCAGCGGTGCAAGAGCTGAAGCAGGCTAAGTGCCATCTCGTTCAGATTCACCCCTTCTGAAGGTTACACCTACCACGCCTGGCCTCCCACCACAGAATTCAGGCTCTGTGAACTTCCTGCCTTGAGCTTGAGCTTCTCGGGGGATCTCAGGAGATCTCTGTCTAGCTGTCACCCTCTCCAAGCCTGTCTGTTAAAGCTGTCTCTCACACAGTCTCTGCAGTAGGGTAACACTTCAGTCCTGGAGTGAAACTCTGCTCTTGGGTGTAGGTCTTGTCCTCAACCAGATTGGTGTTTTGGTTGTCACCTCTGCTACCCTTTGCTGAGGAGAACTATGGAACAGAGCCAGCTAGGATTTGGTATTTTGGCCACTCTCCTCTACTCCCACGCAGACCATTCAATGGTAACCAGTGGGGGTGGGGAGGGTTGGCAGGTGGAGCCTCTCTTCTCCTTTCTTGCATGGGTGCATGGTGCACACAAGGTGGCCAGTGGTGGCAGGAAAGACAGGGCTGGCTCTTGTATTTGACTGAAATATTTCCCTAGATTTGGAAAGTTTCCTGCAATGATTTTAGTAAATAAAATTTTTATATCTTCTGAGTCATCTTTTAAATTTTTTATTCCTATAATTCTGGTATTTTCTGTCACCTAGAAGCTATTAGAACTGGCTTCCATGATGTCTTCTCATGTTTAGTGTGTGCCATAGAGCTTATGATCTACTACATTCACTTTGTCTTCAATTTCTGACACTCTGACCTCACATGGGTCAACTGCTATCCACATTTTCTATTGAATTGTTCATATATTGTATTTCTGTTTGTTTTCCTTTCATAACTTCTAATTCTTTATCAAACTGGTCATTCGTATCTTGTATTATCCTAATTAACTCAATTTATTGTTTGCTTTATCTTCAAGCCCATCAAACATTTTATTAGTAAAATCCTTTGTTTATTAAAACCCTCTTTAAGTTTACTAAACATCTTATCAATTAGTTTATGTAAAGAAAGGGGTATATGATACAAATACCAAGATCTGTCTCTGCCATAGTCTTCTTTCATTGATTGTTCCATTTGGCTAATATTGTATTGAAAAATTACCACAAATACATAGTGGTTTCAAGTAACTGTTAATTCCTAATAATTCCTGTGATTTTGGAATTTGGGAGCTGTTTGAGTGATTTTCACTTGGGGTGTGCTACAGTATCGTAGTGAGTAGCTGGAGCAAAGATTGTCTTGAAGTCTTCTTCACTTACATTCCTGGAACTTGGACAAAAGAGACACAAGCATCTAGGACTCCCCATAGTATTTCTCTCTCTCTTTCTCTCGGTGGTCTGTCCTGTAACAGGATTGTTAGCTGCCTCCCATATTAGTTCAGTATTCCCAGCGATCATGTCTTAGGACAGAAAGGCAGGCTACCTAGGCTTAGAAATAAAGCAATGTTATTTCTGCTACTCTTTTGTTTAAGGCAGTTACAAAGTTCTCTCCAGCCTCAAGTGATAAGAACTTCTTGACTCCAACCCTGATGCAGAAGTGTTGACACCAGATACTAAGAAGAGCATGTAGAAAGGGATATGCATTGGCGTGGCTATCATGAGAAAGTATCATCTGCTGTACAGATAAAACATTTCTGTATAAAGTACTAGGCAACTGTGATGAATGCCTAACACTTAAGAACCAGACCCAGTTATTAGCTGGCCACTAACTACCCAAGCAGAGCCTTCAGGGACCACACATAGCAATGTAGATTTTCAGAATAGTAAATAAACAACAATAAAGCAAAAAATTCCCAGGAGCAACATCTAATCCCAGGGAGGGAAAAGAATCTTTAATTTCCAGAGTAGCTACATTATAATCTTCAAAATGTCCAGTTTTCAGCAAAACAGTTATGACACATGTAAAGAAACAAAGTATGGGGCCAGTGACACAGCTCAGTGGCACAGTGCCTGTCTGGCAAGCACAAGGTCCTGAGTTCAAATTCCAGTACCAAAAACAAAAAAGAAAGGAATAAAGTATGGCCTGTGGGCAGGTAAAATGAATTCAATAGAAACTTCACCTAAGAAGCTACAGTTGTTGAACTTACTGGTCAAATCATTAAGCTACAGTATTTTAAATATGTCCAAAGTACTATTTCTGTGGGAATAAGGGAGAGATGAACAGTTGATTTTTCACCAGATACCATGAAAATCAGAAGGCAGTGGAACTAAGTACTCAAGTCTTTAAAGAAAAAGATTATTAACCAAGAATTCTATATGCAGAAAAATCATCCCTAAAAATGAATAAAAAATTCTCATTAAAAACTGATAAAAGGGCTGGGGATTTAGCTCAGCGGCAAAAGCGCCTGCCTGGCAAGTGCAAGGTCGTGAGTTCGGTTCCCAGTACCGGAGAAAAAACAAAAAAACAAAAAAAACAAACAAAAAAACTGATAAAAATCTGTCCGTAGCAGTCTGCTAGAGTCAAGTGCAAGAACTAAAATGAGACGATTCCTAAAAGACAACATACCAGAAAATCTTTATAATGTTGGATAAAACAGTGATTTCCTAGATATGACAATAATTGCACTAGCAATAAAAGAGAAAATAAAAAATACTAGACTTCATCAAAATTTAAAATACTTGTGCTTCAAAGAACACAGAACCGGGGCTGGGTATTTAGCTCAGCGGCAAAGCACCTGCCTGGCAAGCACAAGGTCGTGAGTTCGGTTCCCGGTACCGGAGAAAAAACAAAAAAAAAAAACAAAAAAAACAAAAAACAAAAAAAAAACGAACACAGAACCATCAAGAGAATGAAAACGACCCACAGAATAGGAGAATTGTCTGATAAAAGTCTGATGTGTAATGAACTTCTGCAACAATGAAAAAGGCATATGATAAGATTTAAAAATGAGCTACAGATTTGAATAGACTTTTCTCCAAGAAGATGTAATAATGGCCAATTAACTTTCCAAAAGATACTCAGTATTAGCAGTTAAACCACAGTAAGATTCTAATTCACATCCACTGGGATGATTATAATGAAAAAAGTAGAGCAACAGTGTTTGGAAAAAATGTAGAAAACCTACATAGAACCTATATCCTTAGATAGTGAGAATATATAAAATAGTGCAGCTACCTTGAAAAAAAGTTTGACTGTTCCTGAAAAAGTCAATCATGGAATCACTGTACGACCCAGCAATTTAACTCATATGTGTATCCCAACAGAACTGAAAATGTGTCTACACAAAAACTTCATATTTGTATTCGTAGCAGCATTGTTTGTAATAGTGACAGTTGGAAACAACCCAAATGCCCATGTTTTGATGAGTAAACAAAATGTGATTGGTATATCCATACAATGAAATATAATTTAAATATAAAAAGGAATGAAAGACTTATATATGCTACAAGATGGATAAGCCTTGAAAGTATGGAACCGACATAAACTAGTTACAAAACGCCACTTATTACACCATCCCTTTACATGAGATGTTCTGAAAAGACAAGGTCTTAGAGGTGGAAAGTATATTGCAAGTTTTCTGGGGCCAGGAGTCGGGAGAAATACGGAGAATGATGACTGAAGGCACATGGTTTGCGTGGAATAGAGAAAAAAATTCTAAATCAGACAACGGTGATAGTTGTACAACTGTGAATATACTAAAACCCACTTAGAGTTTTATATTCTTAAGGGTGAATATCATGCTAAATCAGTTTTATTTCCATTTATAAAAAAGGATATAGAGAATGAGCTATGAAAGAAAAGGTGGAATCAGAAAATAAATTTTTAAGAAGAAAGAAAAGGCAAGGGAACTTGGAGATAATTTCATGTCTATATTCTAAGGAATATAGAAAATGCACCCAGAGTTATCCAGGTCTGTCAATACATTTGTCCCTACTGTAGTCTGAAAAATACACAAAAACTAAAGATCTTTAGACAAGAATTACTGTAGAACAATCCCTTTGTGAGTGTGTCTGTGTGAGTGTCATGGAATTTGTAAGACATGGGTAGTAGAAAAGAGGATATGTAAAAAATTTAAAATGTAGTTCATTTAGTTTCTCCACAGTCCTAGAGAGTCATGTGAGCAACTATAAGTCTAGTCATTTTACTGCTGCTCACACACCTCTAACATATCCTACTGCATCCAGAATAAAATCCAGATTTCTTGGCCGATATTCCTTGATTTAGTCTAAAACCCGAATTGTTAGCCTTGAAGTTAGAGCTGATTACAAGACAGACAAAAAATTACCTGGATATAACCAGTAATGTAGTATGTCTGAGTACGAAGAAGGAATTGGTGCCAGCTCACATTCCTAGCTCCTAGGAAGCTTTTTGTCTAAGCTGTCAAGGGGGAAATTTTTTTTAACTTTTAAATATTCACAAGGATCTTTTGTTGGCACCCACAGGTTGTGTTTCAGAGGAGAACAAGCCTTATGTCAGAAATCATACATTGAAAACATTCTCTCATAATTTCAACCCAAACTAAAAGGAAACTCATACTGGAGAATCATCAGTGGGCAAGAACAGCTTCTGAGTGTGTTTTTATCCTAAAATAGACTCCTTTGGGCAGTCAAGGATTTTAAAACAATTTCTGCTTCTTTGGCAAGTAAATTATTTTGGTCATATTTTTATTTTGTTTTGGTTTGGTTTTGTTAATATTCAGCAGGTGTATGGTTGTTAATAAAGGCTAAGCCCTCTAAAACAAATTCTGGTTTATAATATATTTGCAGGTAGAATTTTATTTGAACTTAGTGTTTGGTGAATTGAAAACCACAGTCATGTATTTCCTAAGAAGAGCGCTTTAAGGATTTCAGTAGCTTTAGATTCTAACACAATTAATTATAACCTCCCAAACAAGAGACAGTAAAAATTCTTGGAATTTTTCCAAGTTGTCTTTGGAGATTATACTACTAGATATGCATGCCTATGACAAATGACATGCATTAAGTATGTCAAGACGCTGGTTTAGAATATAAGCAAGGTTATGTGCAAATGTAAGTGAAATTTAATAATGAATAGAAGATGGGATAACAGAGAATGCCCTTTAGACCCTAGGTGTATCATGATTTAGTCTGTGTGAATCTATCTTTTAAAATAACCCACAAAGGTAACCTTTGTCATTGAATTTCTAGACCTACGAGGCCAGGGACCAGATTGTTATGTGTGGTGAATTCAGCAAGTTAGCTGCTACTTCATGGATAGCATCAGAAGAGGAGCTTGTATAATCTTAGAAGCTGTCGGGCCAGCCAGCCTTTCCAAAAAACAAACAAACAAAACCACACATTTAATACAAAGTTATGCATATAAGCTTCATCTTTTGCAGTCAGTGTCATGGAGAGGAGGTAGGGGGTGACTCTCCATTGATAAAGGTTAAAATCTGAATAGTTTCTAAATATTTCAATATATAGAAAGCTAAGAGCATTGTTTTGAAAAACAGAATCCTGAGAAACTAGACAGATTCCAGAATGGAACTCCTTGTGGTTCTATTGAACTAGCCAGGTCATATCTGTGAAGGTCCACACTAACACCACCCAATCATATCCAGAGGCGCTGGACAAGTGTCCTGTAAGCATTTCCCTGTATTTCTCCCCTTAGCCAGGGGCATAAGATGTCCTCAGACCCATATGCAGCTTCCCTTACCACCAAAACCACCTTGGTTGTCTATATCAAAGTTTCTTCCACTGGATTCTCAGGGTCAAGAACTATATTGTTTTCAACATGTGCATAAGGCAAAAGATTTTTATGACAGGGTAATAAAGAAGACTGACCCTAAAGCACAGGAGCAAAGCTATTAGGTGGACTTAAAAGATGGCTGAATCCTCTTCAAACTTAAATAGATGCAGTGAAAAAGATCAGTGAGCTTTTCTTGAACTGGCTGTTCCTTTCTTCTGAAACTATTCAAGTTCGTGGTAGGAAGCCTCTGAACTTTCTCCTACGCAAATGGTATTTCTATGCTGGGAACATGAGCCAGGTCAAAACTACGCTGACACTGAGATAAGTATACAGAAAGAGCAAGGCATTTTGATGAGGACATTCATAAACTTAACTTGCAAATGGTATGAATAAATGAGCACCTCAGAGATCAGCCGGTATTTTATGCTGCCACATTGCAAACCAATAAACTTTGAATAGATAAGAAACCATCAAGATAGCAGTAACAAGTGAGCCAGGTTTAGAGACTATCACCAGGTATCAGAATACACACAGTAAATAACAACGAAATCCTGAGAGAACACTTAAAAACACTAAGAGAACAAGAAAAATCCATCTAGCAGCCACTAGATGACACCAAAAAGAGCAACCAAGCTAGTTGGAGTTAGAGAGAAACTAGAAGATAACCCACATTGAATAATAAATGTTTTTACCAAAATCATAATAGAAAAACTCCCAAGTACGAGAAGGGTTCAACATACAAGTAAGCAAGGCTTACAGAACACCACCTGTGACGGTAGAACAAGCCCCCACGACACATTATAATTAAAGTGCCAGATGTGCAACACAAAAACAATTTTAAAAGCTGTCAGAGAAAAGTAAAAATCATATGTAAAGATAAACCCATTCGAATTATAGAAAACTTCTCAACCCAGACTTCAAGGCCAGAAGAGCTTGGGATAAAGTATTTCAAGTGATAAAAACAAACAACTTCCAACTCAGATTAACATATTTGGCAAAACTCTCTTTCAGAATAGATGCAGAAATAGGACATTTCATAAAAATGAACAAGCCAGGAGATTTGTGAATACTGAACCAGCACTTCAGAAAATACTCAAGAATATCCTAGATACCATAAAGCCAACAAAGCCAAAAATGCACATGCGATGAATACATCAAGTAAGCCAAATAGATAAAAAAGGAAAAGAAAAAAGAGTCAGTAGGGAAAGAGCAATGACGGATTAATCAACAACTCTCACTAATTCTCAATGTTAATGGCTTCAGCTTCCCATTTAAGATTCAGATTGGCAGATTGGATCAAAAAACAGAATCCAACAGCCTGTTGTATTCAAAAAACTTATCTAAAAGATAGTCAAAGACTCAAAGATATTCATAGACAAAAAATTAAAAGATAGCAAACAATATTTCATGCACCAGGGCTCTGAAAACAAACAGGGGTAGCAATTTTACTTACGAAGTAAATTTCAGGCTAGAACTGATCAGAAGAGGCAAAGAAGGTCACTGCATACTAGTCAAGGAAATAACTCAGCTAGAAGAGATAACATTTGTAGATACATCAGCACCAAATACTGGAGCATCTATCTTCATAAAGCAAATTCTGCTAGACACAAAATATTAAACAGACACACAATCATAGTGGCTTACCTTAATACCCCACTTTCACAAAACAATCACCTAAACAAAGAAATAGCAAGCTGAACCATACCCTGAATATATGAACTTAAAACAAATTTACAGTGTTCTATTCTACTATAACAAAGTACAGATTCTTCTCTACAGCACACAGAACTTTCTCAAAAATGTAGAAACACCTGGAAGATTAATAACACATTCCAGACTACCCAGTGAGTCACTGAAGAAATTAAACAGTTTCTGGAAGCAAATACGACCAGTACCATACACTGGAACCTATGAAACACAACAAAAGCAGTCTCAAGATAGAAGCTTATTGTAATTAATGCTTATATTAGAAAAAGAGTGAGATCAAATAACCTAATGAGAAACCTCAAGATACTTTAAGCCCAAAATGAAATTAAGAATGAGAAACAATAAAGATCAGAGCAGACATTAATGAAATTAAGACTAAAAACAATCAACAAATCAAAGAGCTTTTGTTTATTCTCTAAAAGAATAAACAAAATAGATCAACCCATAGCCAAACTTACAAAGACAGAAGACTCACATGAATGCAATTAGGAATGAAAAGGGTGAAATTATAACAGACATTTGAAATCAAGAAGATAATAACTACTATAAAAAACTGTATTCCAACAAATTTGGAAAATCTTGAAACAGATTCCTAGACACAGATTCCAAAACTAAATCAAGAGGACATAAAAAAATTTGAACAATCCAATAACAAGCAATGAAATTGAGGCAGTAACAAAAACCTACTGCTGTAGTGAGGGTTTGCAAAGAAATAAATGAATCTAATACAGGACACATAAATTGATGGGATTATCATGTAATAGTCACCCAAAAAAAATACTGTCCATGTGCTGACACCTACCAACTAATAAAAGCCCAGGACTGCTTTAAGGACATCATATCACTAATACTCTCCAAACTCTGCAATGAAATTGAAAGGGAAGGAGTGCTTCCAAACTCATTTCTGGAAGCCAGCATCACTCTGATCCCCAAACCAAAGACTCAACTAAAAAAAAAAAACAAAAAACTGTGGGCCAATCCCTTCAGTGAATACAGATGCAAAAGAACCTCAATAAGATATTGGCAAATAAAATCCAACACATCATCAAAAGAATCATACATTATGACAAAGTAGGGCTGCATAGATGATTCAACATATGCAAATCAGTAAATATGACACGGCACATAAACAGAAGCAAGGACAAAACCACACCATCATGTCAGTAAATGCAGAAAAAGCTTTAAACAAAATCCAACCCCTTCTTGAAAAAAAAAAACCCTGAAGAGACTAGGTATAGAGGACCTTACCTGAATCTGATTAAAGCCATTTATGAAAAACCAATGGCCAAGATCACATTAAATGGGGAAAAGACTGAAAGCTTTTCTTCTAAAACTCAGGGAAAAGATGAGGATGCCCACTATCACCACTTCTGTTCAACATAGTACTCAAAACATTACAGGAATCAGAGATAGAAATAAAAAGGATACATATAGGAAAGGAAGAAGGCAAATTGTTTGCAGATGACATGATACCATACATAAAAGACTCAATCAATTCCATCAAAACACTTACAGAGTTAATAACCAATTTCAGCAATATAGCAGGGTACAAAAATGAACACACAATCATCAGTAGCATTGTGTATACCAGTATGAGCTCAACAAGGGAAAGAAATTAGGAAAACAATACCAAAATGACATAGGAATTAACCATGGAAGCAGAAGGCCTGTAGAATGAAAACTACAATATTCTGTAAAAGAAGATTGAAAAGGACATCAGAAAATGGAAAGATGTCCCCAGTTCCAGGATAGGCAGAACCATTATTGTCAAAATGGCCATGCTTCCAAAAGTGATTCATAGATTTAATGTAATCTCAATCAAAAGACCCATAGCAGTCCTCATAGATCTAAAGAAAGCAATCCTAACATTCATATGGAACCAGCAGCGACTTTAGAGAATAACAAAAGCAATCCAGGGCAACAAGAGCAAAACAGGAGGCATTACAATATGGGAGTTCAAGTTGTGTTACAAGGCAGCAGCAATAAAAATGGTGTGATATTGGCACCCCCCAAAAAAGACATGTGGATCAGTGGACCAAAATAAAGGATACAGGAACATCCCCAGACACTTTCAGCTGTTTGATCTTTGACAAAGGGGCGAAAAGCATAGTTTATTTAGCAACTGGTGCTGGGAAAACTGGCTGTCTGTACACATCAGATTAAACATAGGCCCATATCTCTCAACATGTACTGAAGTCAAAATGGATACGTGATCTAAACATTAAAACAGAAACAGTGAACCTGCTGGAAGAAAAAAATAGGTAATATACTTTTGTTTGTTTGTTTGTTTGTTTCCAATACCAGGAATCGAACTCTTGACCTTGTGCTTGCCAGGCAGGCACTGTGCCACTGAGCTAAATCCCCAGCCCCTAGCAGGTAATACACTTGAAGTCATAGGTATAGGCAAAAACTTTTTGAGAAGAATCAACAAACGGGACTATATCAAATTTAAAAGCTTCTCCACAGCAAAGCAAACAATCAGCAGAATGAAGAGACAACCTACAGAATAGGAAAAAATTAACAGCTATTTTTCAGAGGACTAATATCTAGAATATATAAAGATCTAAAAAAAATTAGATCACCTAAAATAAAAGACCCAATCAGAAAATGGGCAAGTGAAATGCAGAGACGCTTCTCAGAAGTACAGATGGCCAATAAACATGAAAAAATTTTCATCATCTCTGGCCATTAAAGAAATGCAAATTAAAGCAACACTAAGGTTTCACCTTACACCAGAAAGAATGGCAATCATCAAGAAATCAAATACAAAATTGGTGGGACTGAATTCAAGAAGAAATACTTCTGCATTTTTGGTAGGAATATAAACTAGTTATTATTTCCATTATGGAAATTTCTCAAAGAACCAAAATTAGAAATTCTGTTTGACCCAGCTATTCCCCTTTTGGGTATCTTCCCAAGGAAATCGTGTTACAGTGATACATACATATCAATTTTTATAGCAGCACAGTTCATAATAGCTAAATTCTGGAAGCAACATGTGTGTCCATTGACAGACAAATGGATAAAGAAAATATGGTATCTGTACATAGTAGAATACTACTGAGCTATAAAGAAGGATAAATTCTCAAACCATTGTAGGAAAATGGATATACCTGGAAAATAAGTGAAGAAATCAGATGCACAAGCTTAAATACTGTGTGTTATCTCTCATTTGAGTAAGACAAAATATAAATAAAGAATAAAATAAGAGGCCGGGTGTGGTGATACGGACCTGTAATCCCAGCACTCGGGAGGCTGAGGCAGGAGGATCTTTGTGAGTTCAAGAACAGCCTGGGCTACAAAATGAACTCAAGGCCATCCTGAACTGCATAGTGAGACCCTGTCTCAAAAAGACACACACAAAAAAAGAGTAAAATAAGATTTCAATAGAAGGAAATAGGGAAATAAATCCTTTGCAAAAAGGGAGTGGCCCAAGAGACCAGTGGTGAGGTGAGGGGGAAGGAACAGGGGACTAAAATGATTTGAGATGCACATATACCCAGTACCCGTGAAGAATAACCATTGACTATCATCATCATGAACTAAACATAGTGATAAGAACAACGATAATTGGGAAAGGAGATACGGAGATGGAGGGAGGGAGTTGTGTGGGGAAGGGAGGGGATGAAAAAGAACCAAGATCTGTACATGCTCTTGCTCTCTAAGATGAATGGAAACTCCATGTGTTGCGAACATGTACTAATACAGTGAAATTTTTAAAAACCACTAGTGCCCAGCTCAGAACGCAAGCTTGGTAGGAACTTGCTGTTTCTCAACCGATTTTGTGCACAGATAAAAATAATAACAATTTCACCACTAAACTAACTCTATTTTCTTACTCTTGGTCGTGTCTGATAAACAAATGAGCCTGATATTGAACTTTAAAAAATTTTAATAAATAAGGGGAAGGGATGGAGCCTGTAGATGTAGCTTAGCGCTAGAAATGTAACTTAGCGCAAAAGCCTTGGGTTCAATCCTCAATGCTAAAGAAAAAAGACCCAGAATAGAAAATCATCCAGAATAGAAAATTCATATGAAAAAATTAAAATTATATTTCTCTGCTTATTTGATTATAAAACACAGAAAATTAAGTCACTAATATTAAGTACTGTCATTAGCACCAAATCACTGTGAAGGATTTAAAAGTACAGTACAAACCGCAAGAGGAATTGAATGATATTTTAGAACAGTTTTGAAGCCCTGAATGAGGCTCATATCACTTGAAGAGATTGTTAAGAAGATAAATATATGGTCCTCAACCAAGACCTGCTCAATAGGCATCTTGGGGCAGGAAATTCCATTGCCCAGATATTTGCCAAACACTGATCTGAAGTATGCAGTAAGAGTCCAATAAATGCCTGTTTATTAATTTCCACTAATATCTTCTACTTGAAGTTTAGCAAGTAACTTTTTGGAATGAAAATGAATGTGATTTAGGTCTCTACACGAAGCAGGTTAAGTTATCTAAAAACCCTCTTCTTCCCAGGAGGACTGGACATACTGGTCTGGTGTGAGGTAGGGCAGCTGTCACTACTCTGAACCCATTGACTTTTCATCTTTTCTCCTAAGATAAAAGCTACTCAGTTTTTGTGTGTGTCTTCTCCAGATTAGACTGAATTTAGGAACTGTCTTTTGTTAATTTTGTATATTTTATATCTACAGCAGACATTTCAATACTCTCATTAAGAAAGGTTCTAAAACTCCCCAAGCTGTTGCAAGGATCTTAGACATTTCAAGTTGAAAGAGATCTAAGAGCCATGTGGTCTGACATTTTCTGCCCTGGGTGCAGGCTCACATTCAAGGATAGGCAACTACAGAGAACTTCAGCTGGCAACTCAGAAGACATGTCTTGATTTCACTTAATTCTGATACATAGATATACAGATAATATATATACATATATATCTATCCCAATCATCTAATGGATGCTTTTCATATATCAGAATATGGTGTAAATGTATTCTTTTTAGAGCTTCGTAGATTCCAATGTGTTGTTCTTTTGCTTACTTGAAATGAAACAGAGAAAAAGAGTACTTTGGGAAAGGGACATCAGTATATGACTAATCCCGCATTGTTTTAATGAGAACAAAAGCCACATGTTCCAGAACTACTTACTTGCAGCTACAAAGCATGTTTCAGGAATAACAATCTCCTTCATTAAATTCATGAGAAAAAAAGAATTGTTTTGAAGTTGTTATGATTGGCTTGTATAGGCTTCATTGTAAACTGATACTAAACAGCCCCCATTATGATCTGTATATTTTGGTGCCAGAAGGTTTTTTTTCTTATGCTAAATTATTAAGTTCTGTCAGCTGCTGGGCTGTCAGACAGAGATATAGTAAATCACATTATATTTTGTCATGGATTACACAGAGCAATAAATTTGGAAATAAAGATCAAAGTAGTGCCTCAATCACATCTGAGTGTAAGAGGGATGTTTAACTTGTAGAAAACTGATTTAGGTGAAGCTGTTGCAGTTCTTGTGTGAATTGGAAACGAATTTGGACATTTGCTTGAAAATGAATGAGGATCAAATCCTAAAATGACTTTTCAATTCGTATTTAGTTCAGAGAAGTCAATTCTAACACCTAACTGCATGACTTGAATTAGATAAATAATTACATGCCAAAAGTGGGCTCGGTGCAAATGATATCTATGTATTTTAATTGTTTTCACAATTAAACAATATGTTCCATTTTACTTTTGTTTGGGCTTGCGGAGACCACGTAATTAGTTAAATATGTTTGTGATAATGCTGACTGCTTGGAGCTGAATTGTTTGCTTTTTCCTGCATTTAAAACCAGTAAAAGTAAGCCATTTGAAGCGTACCGTCTAACCTTGATTATTTAGACATTGATGGTTATTCTTTGTTGTGTCACCATAGAAACTCTTTGGGGGTTATCAAAATTGATGGTGTTTGTTTATTTAGAACAGTTCATCTCAACTGGTTGCGCTGTTTGCAGAGAAGAATCACAGTAGAAATGAGATTACGGCAAAAGTGCTTAGCAGAAATTATATGCTTTGTATAAATTGTTGTCTTCATACCTGTTCTGAGAAAAATGCCCTCAGTCGTATCTACAACTGACAGAACAATGGGGTGGAGTGTGCTGGCTCATGCTTCTAAGCCCAGCACTCTTGGAGGCTGAGGAACAGGATCACATATTTGGGCCCAGCCCAGGCAATTCAGCAACCTAGCAAGATCCTGTCTCAAAATTAAAGGGGTTGAGGAAAGCTCAGTGCAAAGGCCCTGAGCTCAAGCCACAGTGCCAGTCAAGAAAAAAGGAACAGTGATTTCCTGGGTTGCCTGTCTGTCAGAAGCAATGAAGTAGCCTTTAATACTGGGCCACAAGAGAATGGCTCTGACTCGGTAGGGCTAGAAGTTCGAATGACATTATTTTCTTTTTCCATCCTGGGGTCATGTCTTCTACTTTCTTCATTCTAATTCTATTGGAGAAACATTTTTAAGTGCTGCAGCCTGTAAAAATGTCTGCCAGCAAACAAAAGCTTTATAAAATTATTTCTTAGGATTGTGTTTCCTTGTTTTATCTTTTTCATATCTCTTCTATTATGCTATCATTAACTTTTCCTCTTATGAAATCTAGGTTTACACTGACGCTATAACAAATCAATTTGACATTAGACTTAAACACCCCCCAAATTGTATGAAGATTATGACCACACCTCCATTCCAAATAGGATCATAATGAAGTGTAATTAGGATGTAGATATGACAGCCTGCAGTGCTGATTTAGGTCTGAAAGGAAATAGAAGGCCAGTTAGTGACTGAGTATGTCATCAAGGAAGTATATTAGGCTAAGATGGAGGGCTTACCAGTGCTGCTGTCAAGGCGTGGATAGAAGAAAATGATCACTTTGGAGAACTCAGCAGAAAAGCGTAGAGATTGTATTTACAAGCTCCAAACTTTCTCACAGGTCTTCTCTTGTGTTCTTTGATAATGCTGCAATGTCTCCCAAGTCCAAGGCTCCTAGGCTGGAGCCAATATTTTGGAGCATCACTGAAAAACCTTGCAAGTAGAGTTTTAAGGGAATGACCTGAGCCTATGTAGTTAGAAAATATAGACTCAAATGCAGGCTGCTTCTGTGTGAGGAATCAAAGGAGCTGAACACTGGAGAGGTTAAGAATACAGAGAGAATGGTTTAGGGCATTCTTACACTGCCCAAGCCAGTAATTATCGCCAGGTGTCTGGAAATGCGGCTTGCACATTCAGCAATGACTGGACCTGGATAGAACTAGTCTTACGTGGAGCCTCTGTCGTCATGATCTGCGTCTTCCTTAGTTTTTACCGCGTTTACTTACTCCCTATGCTGCTACCTGGGTCCCTGGTCCCAGTTCCCATCATAGATCCGGGCTGAGATCTGATAGAGCCCTAACCCCTACCTTGTTTTATTGGAAATCTTGAGCTCTCACAGTAGCTGCTCCTGATTCTCCTTCCAAAGCTGAAAATGGGTCTCTCTGCTTGCAGACACACATGCCAGGAACTACCCTTGTCTAGAAGCATTGCCTCCCACATCCCGTACTGTATCCTCAAATGAGGAAGAGATTTCTTCAGGCTTTATAGAGGGCTCCCTGAAGAAGATCTTTAAATGATTCTTGAGAGATGGTTAAGATCTCATCATGGAAAGAAGGGATATTTGTTTGCTTTAAATTAGGCAAAAAATGTGGGCTGTAAAATAGTTCAGAGAACTACAATCTGATGATAGCAGAAGCACAGAGTGGGAAGTAGAGAAACATGAAGCTGAAGAAATTAAGTACCGGTTAAGGAGCTTGATTTTATGTGGTATTTGCTGAGAAGCAATGAAGAGTTTTAAAATACAAAGAGTGGTGTGTTCACATTTTACACTGTACATAAAACTCCAAGTGAAAGATGGTCTAATAGGTTTATATCATGCAGCTCCAGTATCTGGAGCAAATACAGCTTCTAGTTAAAAGGCTACTGTAAAGTTCAGGAGAGAAAAGGTGAGAGCCTAGAAATAACAATTAGGAGGGCTGTCAAGGATGAGGGAGGATAATTCTGAGAAATTTTTCTAGTTTGTGATTTGAATGTCTAAATAAAGATGCCAGAACCTAAGAGGTGGAAAAAGAGGTTCTGGAGGAAATGACTGAGTTCAATTTGAAACATTAGCAGCGTGCCTGTGGGATATCTCAGCATCTGTCCAACTTGCAATTGGATATTAATCTGGCTCTGGGTACTAGGGATGGAGAAATTAGAGCTAAAGAATAAGAAGTCATATCAACAAAAAGAGGATTTAAAATTGTAAAAATGGATTTTAAAGGAAAGACAGTAGCTATAGTAAGGAAAGTGCTGAAAGGAATGAAGCAACTGTTATTTCAAGTTGACTAGCGATCAATAAGCATTGTCAGAGAGATACCTGAAAACCAGGAAACAAAAATTCCATAGATTACAAAGGAGTTAGAGGTTTTAGTAAAAATTAATTTAGCAAAAGCAAAGTTGGATCCTTTGAAAGAATCAGTAAAATATAAACTCTTTAACAGAGTGTTCAGAAAAACAATAAAAATTGACAAGCTTCTTTTTTTTATTTTAAAGAGAAAAAAATAAAAATGATACAACATTTCAAAACAAGATAGCAAATTAACAATGGATAATACATTGCATATTATTATCTTCAAAGTAGTTGCTCAAATTGTGTGCAAATGGATCAAACAATATAAGCACAAACTGTTCTTTTCAGTGATCTGATAGAAATTAGTAGTATAATAATCTTAGGTATCTTATATGTGTGTATATATATTTTTTTTTCTTTTCCTTTCCCTCTTCTCTCCTTTGCATCATCCCAGTTGTTCTTTCCTTATGGGAAGTTTCTTTCCCTTTCACAATATCTACTGTACATTTTGGATCTTGTTTACCTTTCAGTTTCTTACACTAGGGAGACAATGCAATATTTACACATGCAAGTCTGATTTATTTCACTTATAAGTATAGTCTCTAGTTGCACCCATTTACCTATGAAAGCCTAGAGTTTATCCTTCTTTATAGTTGAGTAGTACTCCATTGTATAAAAATACCACAGCTTTTTTATTGATTCCTCAGTTGATGGGTATTTGGGTTGTTTCCAAGATACAGCTTTTAGAAATTGTGCTGCTATAAACATGGGCACACCTGTATCAGTGTAATGTTTTTAATTTTTGTGGGAAAATACCCAGAGGGGAATAGCTGGGTGGAATGGGACTGCTAATCCTAGTTTTTTGAGGAATCTCCACATTGATTTCCACAGTGGTTGTGCCAGTCTACACTTCCACCAACAGTGAAAAAGTGTTCCTTTTTCCCCACAAACATGCCAGCATTCGTTATTGGTTGTTTTCTTGATGATAGCCATTCTTTCTGGGGTGAGATGGAATCACAGTGTTGTTTTAATTTGCATTTCTCAAATGAACAATGATATTGAACATTTTTTCATATATTTATTCACCATTTATATTTTGTCATTTTGAGAGTGTGTATTCATCCCAGAAGCCCATTTTGTATTGGGTCTTTGAATTTGGGGGGTCTGATTTTCTTCAATTCTTTTATGTTCTAGATAAAAGTCCTTTGTCTGAGGGACAGTCAGCTAAACTTTTTTCCCACTCTGTGGGGTTTCTTTTCACTCTGTTGGTGATTTCTTTAGATATATAAAAATTTTTTAATAAGATGAGATCCCAGTTGTTGATTTTTTGAAGTATTTCCTGTGCAGTTTGGTTTTTGTTCATGAAATTTTCTGTCTACCCCTATCTCTTCAAGATTTTTACCTACTTTCTCTTCCAGTAGATTTAGTGTTTCTGTTTTAATATTTAGATATTTGATCCATTTGGACTTCAGTTTAATGGTGATAAACATGGATCTAGTTTTAGTCCTTGGAATGAGGAAAGTGAAGTTTCCCAGCACCATTTATTAAAGAGACTGTCTTTCTTCCTGTGAACATATTTGGCCCCTCTTTTAAAGATAAGGTGGCTGAGTTTGTTTTAATTGTGTCTGCATCATCTAATCTCTTCCACTGATCCTCAGGTCTGTTTTTTTGCCAGTACCATGCTGATTTTATCATAGTAGCTTTGTAGTATAATTTCAAGTCAGGAATTGTGATGCATCCCGCCTTACCTTTGTTGCCTAGGATTGCCTTAGCTATTTATCTATTCTGATTCCAAGTGAATTTTAGGAATTTTTTCTCTAGGTTTCTGAGGTATACAAGTGGTATTTTGATTGGGATTGCATTAAAACTGTATGACAGTTTTGGGAGTATGGCCTTTTTCACAATGTTAGTTCTTCTTATCCATAAGCATGAGATATCTTTCCATTTTCTGATATCCTCTTCAATCTCCTTTTCCAGAGTACTGTAACTTTCAATGTAGAGGTCTTTTATATCCTTCATTAGATTGATTACTAGATATTTCATTGTTTGGATCCTAGTGTGAAAAGTGCTGTTTCCCTAATTTCTCTCTCAGTGAGTTTGTTGTGTAGAGGAAGGCTATTGATTTTTGAATGTTGACTTTGTGTCCAGCTACACTACTGAACTTACTTATTAAATCTGGAAGTCTTTTGGTGGAATTCTTGGAGTATTCTATGTAGAATATCATGTCATTCATAAATAATGATAATTTCACATGTTCTTTTCCCATCCTTATTCTTTTTATTTCTCTTGTCTAATTGCTCTGGTTAATGTTTCCAGAACTGTATTGAATAAGAATGGTGGACATCCTTATTTTGTTCTTGATTTTAGACTGAAAGATTTCAGTTTTTGTCCATTTGGTATGATTTTGGCTGTTGATTTGTCACCGATGGCTTTTATCAGCTTGAGATAAAGACCATCTATTCTGATTTTCTGCAGGGTTTTTATCATGAATGAGTGTTGGACTTTATTGAAAGCTTTTTCTGCAGCTATTGAGATGATCATGTGATTTTTGTCTTTGGCTCTGTTAATATGGTGTATTATATTCATTGATTTGCTTATGTTGAACCATCCCTGCATTCCTTGGATGCATCCCACTTGGTCATAGTAGATAATCTTCTTGATGATTTGCTGCATTTGGTTTGTTAGTATTTTATTGAGGAGTTTTTCATCTATGTTCATTTGGGAGATTGACCTGTAGTTCTCTTTTTTGGTTGGATCTTTCTCTAGTTTTGGTATCAGAGTAATACTTGCCTCCAGGAATGACTTAGGGAGAATTGCTTCCCTTTCAATTTCATTAAAGAGTTTGAAGAGTATTGGCACCGAATCTTCTCTAAATTTCTTGTAGAATTCAACTGTGAATCTGTCAGGACCTGGGCTTTTCTTTTTTGGTAAGTTTTTAATTACATTTTCAATTTCACTAAGTGATATTTGATTATTCAGAATTCTTATATCTTCTTGATCCCACTTGGGTAATTCATATTTTTCTAGGAATCTGTCCATTTCTTGTGTTTTCCATCCTATGCAAGTAAAGATTTTTGAAGTAGTATTGATGATCTTCTGAATTTCTCAGGATCTATAGTGATTTCACCCTTTACATTCTTTATTGGATGAATTTGAGCTTTTTCTTTCCTTTTCTTGACAAGATTTGCTAAGGGTTTATCAATTTTATTCATCCTTTCAAAGAACCAACTCTTTGATTCATTAATTCTTTGTATTGTTTTCTTAGTCTCAATTGTGTTAATGTCTGCTCTGATCTTTATAATTTCCTCCTTTCCATGGGCTTTGGACTTAACTTGCTCTTTTTTTTTCTAGAAGCTTGAGTATAACATTTGGTTGTTTATGTTTTCTCTTTCTGTTTTTCTGATGTGAGAATATATTGCTATAAATTTCCATCTTAGGACTGCTTTCATTGTGTCCCATGGGTTTCAGTAAGTTGTATTTGTATTTTTGTTAGATTGTAGATAAAGTTTAATTTCTTCTTTAGTTTCATCTGTCACCCATTGGTTGTTCAAGAGGGTGTTACCTAATTTGCATGTGTTTATGGAGTTTTGTGGTTTCATCTGTCATTAATTTCCAGTTTCATTACACTGTGGCCAGATAATATGCATAGGATAATTTCAATTCCTTTGCATTTACCTAAGCATATGCTATGGGCTAATATGTGGTGTATTTTAGAGAATGCCCCATGTGCAGTTGAGAAAAATGTGTATTCTAATGATGTTTGGTGAAACATTCTGTAAATGTTTACTAATACAGGTTTGTTAACAGATTTGGTTCAGTTCTGTCATTTCTTTGCTGATTTTGTGTATGTTTATCTATCTCTTTGTGACAATGGGGTATAAAATTCCCCCTTTACAATTGTGTTGTTGCTTATTTTAATTTTTGATGTCTATTAATATTTGTCCCATATTTGATGCATACATATCTATGATTGTAATCTCTTCCTCTTGAAGTTTTCCCCTAAAAAGTATGTAGTGACCTTCTTTATCTCTTTTGATCTTTCTTCATTTGCAGTTCATATTGTCTGCAAACAGAATAGCTACTCCTGCTTTTTTCTGGGTTTCTGTTGCATGGATTATTATTTTCCAGCCTTTGATTTCCGGTCTGTGAATTTCTCTTTGAGTTAAATGTGGTTCTTTTATACAGTATATTATTGGATTGTTTCTAGAACTATTCTGCCAGCCTGTTTCTTTTGATTGGTGAATTGAGGTGATTTACATTGATGGTTATAACTAATATGTATTGGCTTACCTTTATCATGTTATTTTCCTGCTATTGGTTCCCTACTTTCCCCCTGTTTGCTTTTGTTTGTTTGTTTATGAGAAATTTTTTTTAAGACCCATGATTATACAACCAACCATGATATTTATACTCTGTGAACCATTGTTTCCCTGATAGTCACAGTGGAGGTCTGCATTTGGCACTGCTGTGACCTCAGCAGGGTGGTCAGCGTTAGTCTGATGTCTGTGGTCTGCTTCAGTTTGAGCTGCTTGCCACAGTTGAGCCTTTTGTTGGAGGAAGAGAGAAGTGAGAATGATATAGAGATCTTTATATGTAAATCATAAGAATTACTCACAAATTGTAGTTCTTTAATATAGGTGTGAGGATCAGCAGAGAAGGTACCTAGTTTATGAAAGATTTGAGATAGATCAGAGAGAAGGAAAGGAACATGAACGTAAACCAGAGCCTCAGGGCCAACCTGTTTCCAGAGAGGGAGAATAGGTTGAGGCTGAGAAAATTGTGGCTGGTGACAAAAGTACAGCAGAGTACAAAATGGTGTCTGACTACAAGATGGCAGCTGACTACAGGATGGTGGCTGACTATAAGATGGCAGGGGGTGGGTGGAGTGAGACCAAGTGTAGTGTGCAAGGGGAGAAAATGGCTACAGAGGAGTGGAAGAGGGGAAGGTAGAGGCAATAGAGGGTGAAGAAAGCGGGGAGATGGTATAGGGACATCAGGTTGAGGAGATTGAGGAGCTTGATCAGCAGATGAAAGAGACTGGGGAGGTTGGGCCTGTGGATATGGCAGAGGGGGAGCCAAAGCAGGAGGAACACTGTCAAGAGGGTCAGGAGGGGAATCAAGTAGGGAGTCTCACAGTGTGGAATGGGCCATACATATTCGGGCCACACCGCATGCCCTGAAGGAGAGAAGGACACACCCTGAAAACAATAAAAGTTTGAACATAAGGGATCTCCCCCCATTTACCATTGTGATAGCAAAAGTTGTCTAGGTCTTGGAGGATATTAAAATTGAAAGTACCCTCCTCAGGCCAGTGGCTGCCATTGTTGAGTTTGTACTGAGGCCAAGCCATCTGACAGTAGAAAATGAATCATTTTGGCTTAATGATCTCCCTGAGACTGAGAGTGTTGGATTCTTTAAAAGACACCAAAACAGAGAGTGGCTTTTTTGGTTGGGAAGGACTGGTGAGCTGAAGGGTAAAAAGCTTAGTCACAACCCCTTGGATGGTCATCACTCTTGTCAGGGTGTGAGCAAGTGAGAGGTCCCTGAATCTGCCCCCCATTGGCCATCACTGAGAAGACAGAGGGGCATCCCAAAGGCATGAGAGAGTCCTGACATGAGCCTATGATTTTTGAGAATGAGAGAGAATGAGACAGGAACTCCCAGTGGCTCACCTGTGAGAACTAAGGTGGATCAATGTTGGATGAAGGCTAGAAATGGCAAAGGCATGCACAAGAGAGAGAAAAGAGTGGCTCATTGGTAGAGGGATCCCAAACCAAGGGAGTAAAACTTTGGGAGCTACACTCCCTAATGATATGCAAGTCGTGGCACCAAAATGTAAGGTTTTTCTTTTGGTGCAAATGAGAAAAAGACCAAAAGTAAAAAGAGCCTTTATTGCAGGTGTAGGAAGGCTGCAGGAGCACAAGGACTCTCTTTCCCCTCTGTTTAATTGCTTATACTGCTTGGTGGTTTCTTTCTTTTGTTCTTGCAAGTGTGGTCATTTTTGTCTCTTGTCTAGAGGATATTTCAGTACGCTTTGTAGGGCTGGTTTCATGATCATGAATTTCTTTAGTTGTTTTTTGTCAAAGGATAATTTTGCAGGGTACATCTGTCTGGGTTGGAAGTTGTTTTCTTTCAGGACTTGAAATACTTCACTTCAAGCTCTTCTTGATTTGAGGGTTTGTGTTGAGAAGTATGCCATGATTCTGATGGGTTTTCCTGTATAAGTGATTGTTTCTTTTCTCTAATAGCTTTTAATATTCTGTTCTTGTGTTGAATTTCTGGGATCTTATTATATTTCTGGATGTAGATTTATTTTGGTCATGGCTAATTGGAGTTCTGTATGCCTCACTTAACTATATGTCTTAATCTGTTCTCATGTTTGGGAAATTTTTGCTATTATTTCTGTAAATATTCTTTTTATATCATTTGTGTTGACTCCTGCTTTTTCATTGATACTTATCAATCTTACATTGTTTTTCTTTGCATTGTCTTGCAGCTGTTGAATTATTGTTCCTTGATCCCTCGTTATTTTTAAGAGATCTTCCCTTTCACAGTTGCTAGCCAAGATCCTGTCTTCAGGGTCTGCCTTTAGTTTCATTCAAGCAATTTTTCTAGCTCCCAATGGAATTTTGAATTTCCTGAATATCTGTTTAAATACCTTTCATGCATTGTATTTCTTTCCTACATTCACAGAGTCCATCCTCTTCCTATCATCATCTATGTTTTTATCTATCTCTAGCTAGATTTGCTGAGCAATTCCTTTATAAATGTTGACATTTCTTTTTTTATGTGAGAGATTATTTCTGATCTGATTTCCTCTATAGCCTCATGGATTTGTTTCTTCACTTTGGTTACTATCATTTCAGAAATTCCAGATGTGTTTCTTCCATTTTCTTCTATCTCATTTTCTCCTGGACTTCTCCTAGGCTGGCTGGAGGTCTGAGATTGCATCTTGCTTCTGAGCCTTGTCATTTTTTATTTCAAAATTTTTATTTTATCTTCTGTGTTGATCCTTGTATGTTTTTGTGGTAAGTAACTATCTCACTAGTATCAAGTCCTCTCTAGGAAAAATCTGTTCCTCAAGTATATCTTCTGTGTGTAGGAGGTTCTTGGCCTCTGTCTGTTGCAAGGTCCTACCTTCCTAGTTAATTAAGAGTGAGATGTTGGTATCTGTTAGGTTCAGTCCCTAGTTCTTTGGTACTGGGCTGGTTGATTTATTACCCCAGAGCTTCCCTATATTGCTACAGGAAGGAGAACAACTGATTACAACAGATATGACATCCTAGCTAAAATAGTATAATTAGCAAAAACAGCAGCATCAAGCACAGTTAAGAAACTGACAAACTGTGGTAAATGTTAACTTTGTACCTTAAAGCACAGAAGCAAAATCTACAATTATATAACAGAACTGATTGTAAGGGACTGGGGGTTTAGCTCAGCAGCACAGTGCCTGCCTGGCAAGTGCAAGGTCATGAGTTCAATTCCTGGTGCCTTTAAAAAACAAAAGAAGAACTAATTGTAAATTGGGAGCTTATATTCAGAATGTTTCCCCTTGGTAGAGTGGTTTTACCCTGTGGTAGGGAGATTTAAGAAGGGTGGTGGATAAAATAAAGGTAACTGAAAAAAAAGTAGAAGCAAAATTGGAGGACAAAGAATGATCACACACATTTTGGGAGGCTGGAGGAGAGGGCAGAAGAGAAGGAATGAGGAAGTAAGCAAGGGATTGTCTAAACTTGGTCCTGTGTTTGGGGGATTGAGTTAGTTTTCTGTGGCTGGAGTTCTCCCCAGCTGTTTAGAAAAGAGGGGAAAAAAAGAAAAGAGAAAAGGAAAAGAAAAAGAAAAAGAAAAACAGAACAATACAAACAAAACCAAACCAAAAAAACAAACAAAAAGGAGACAGAGAGAGAAGAGGAGTGGTTCTGCCCACTTGCTTCTATTCCATGTGTCTTTGTTCCCAAGCATAAGGCTGCTTCACCTAACTTAACACCTGTTAGCTCATATTGTTATTGTTGCTTCAGACTTTTCATGCCACTGGTCTCACCTGCACATCCTGTGTGTCCTAGTTGGGACCCTACTGTTTTGCTGGCATTCCCTCTGGTCTCTGGGCCTTCCAGCATGGTTCACTTGGGTGGCAGGGGTGGGGGTGATGGCAGTGGGAGGGGCCATCCTCTGTACCTTCACCTGGGTTCCTGCAGGGGCTTAGATGGTGATGCCAAGCTGCTTTTATGTATGAATTGACAAGGTGATCTTAAAAGTCATAAGGAAATTCAGTAGATAGTGCAGGGACATCTGAATATCTGTGTGTAAAATAAAGAAGTTAGAGCCTTAGCTCACAACACACAGAAAGATGAACTCAAAATCAACCACAGGCCTAAATGTATGAAATAAAACCACAAAACTCTCAGAAGAAAATAAGGAGAGAGAAAAATGCTGTAAAACTCTTCAAAAGAAAGACATGAATAAGTTTTCATTGCCTTGACTTAGGTAAAGGATTTTTAGATAGGACACTAAAAGTACAAATGACAAAAGGAAAAAAATAGATGAATTGAACTTTATCAAAATGAAAAACTTTTGTACTTTAACAAATATTAGTAAGAAAGTAAAAGAACATCCTCAAAAGAGACAAATAATTGCAAATCATATATCTGATATATATATATATATATATATATATATATATATATATATATGGTATCTGAACTATGTACAAAACTTTTAAATCTGATCAGTAAGAGACAAATAACCCAATTTCTAAAAAGTGACAAAGGTTTTCAACATCACTGCTCAGAGAATATACACAAATGACCAAGCAAACTTTAAAAATGTTTAGCATCATCAGTCATTAAAGAAATACAAATCAAAACAACAGTGAAATACCACTCTGGCCACTACCGTGGATATAGTCAACAAGGTGGATAACAGCAAATTTTAAAGATGTAGGAAAATTGGAACATTCATACTTTGCTGGTGGGATTGTGATAATGATGGTCTCTCTTCGAAAAATAGCCAGGCAGTTATAAGGTTAAGCATGGTTATCACATGACCCAGTAACTTTACTGCTAGGTACAAATTAAGAATTCCTTATCTGAAATGCTTGGGATCAGAAGTGTTTTACATTTCAGTTTTTGATGCAAGATTGACATATGTGCAAATAATGAGATATGTTGGGGGTAAGACCCAATCTAAAAGACATTCATTTACATTTTATATATATTTCATACATAGAGCCTGAAGGTAATTTTATACAGCTGTGTGTTGTGTGATTGGTTTGTGGGGGGTTGTCTTTTTTCTTCGTGTGTGTATGTGTGTGTGTGTGTGTGTGTGTGTGTGTGTGTGTCTATTTTGACTGCAACTTGTCAGATGAGTTAAGGTGTGGGATTTTATATTTTGATGTCATGACAGTGCTCAAAAAGCCTCAGGTTTTGGAGCATTTCAAATTTCAGATTGTGATATTAGGGATGTTGAGAGTTAAATACTGAGAATCTGAAAATCTTTCCAGAAGAAACTTGTACAAGAATGTTTGCAACACCATTCTTCACAACAGTCAAAAAAAATAGAAACAGATGATAGAGGAGCAAAATATAGTACATTGTACAGTGTACTTGAGAAGGAAAGAAATGTAGTGCCAATACGTACTGTACCATAGGTGAACCTTGGAAACACGGTACGTGAAAGAATCCAGTTACAAAAGGCTGCAAGTTGTATGATTCCACTTACGTTAAATGCCCAGAATGGGAAAACTGATTGAGACAGAAAGCAGATTAGTCATTGCCAGTGGCTTGAGGGAAGAGAGCATGGGAAGTAACTGCCTCTGAGGATAGGGTTTCTTTTGGAGAAAATGTTCTAGAATGTGATAGTGATGACAGATATACAGCTGTATGAACTACTAAAAGCCACTCAATTGTACAGTTCAGAAGAGTGAACTTTATGACAAATGATTATAACTTATTAAACTGTTGTTAGAAATAGATCTGACAATGTCAAATATGGTTGAAGGGTTGGAAGGAAAAGAATTGACATATCATAGTGAGATCATGAAGTGTCGCTTTGGAAAGTACGTAGGCATTATCCTATATAGTAGACCATTTGATTTATGAACCTTCAATTCAACTGCTTAACACATGCACTAGAAACTCACATATATGGACCAGAACACATGTGCAGTGATATTTATAGCATCTTAGCTCATGAAGGAAAAAACTTGAAGAGTCCAAATGTCTATGTTCAGAATAAACTCTTTCGATCTATTCACACAACTGAATATTAGAAGCAGTGAAAATGAAAGACGTACAGATTCCTTTAAGATATCATGAATGAAATTTCAAAACAATGTTGGGTTAAAAGTTACAATTTGCAGGAAACTATATCCAGGATGATTATATTTGAAGAAAGTTGAAAATAGTGATAGATGTATGTCAATGGGTTAAGCAATACAATAAGTAAAATTCAGTATAGTAATTAACTTCAGGAAGAGTCAGAGGATGCGGCAGGTCGGAAGGACATGCTTTTTAATGCTAGGTACTAAGTTTTCTCATTGGTTTAGGAGGGTTCTCTATCATTTTCATAAATTTGTAGAATGACCCTTTGTATGTATTACTAAGTAATTTAAACATTTACAAGAAAAAATTGTCAAAAGCAGTATAACACTCCAGTTTTGAGGACTTGTCAGGAAGAAAATTGCTTCCTCAATAAAAAAATGAAGCAAATCATCCTTTTTCATGGGCTCAAATTGGAAGGATGAACAAAAAGGTAACTAGAATTGACTACAACTGACTAGAAGTGACTGATTTTGCTAGCTGACATCTCTAATAACCTGATGTTGCAGTTTTGTCAGATCATTATGGTAAAGTAACTTCTATCTTGTTTCCACTTCATTCTTGAAAACATGCATCCAAGCCTTAGCATTACTCCTTAGCAGGTTCACCTTTAAGATCTCAGTCTATCAGATTCTCCTTTTGATCACTCTTGCCTTGCCTTTCGTTTTTCCCATCTCCCCCCACACAGAGAACCTGGTTTTTATCCCAATTCCAGTGCTGACTCACTGCTCTCTGATCCTTTGCCATCTTGAACTTCTACCAATCCTATATTGCTAAACCTCAGTCCTATTTAATTGTTATTGTCCACTTTATCTGAACATTATAAAATAATGCCCAGGAAAGTTAAATAATTTGCCTGTGGTCACACCACCCAGGTTGGTCAAACTTCAAAGACTGTGCTCTTAACCACAGGTGCTTAGCACCTGGCAGTGGTTGTTGGCACAGTCCCTCCAAGTGGCCTGCGTTGATGAGGATAGTTGCAGAGGCTACGAAGGTTTGGGTGCTGGAACGTTCAGTCTCACAGCACCCAGCAAAATGGACAGTGCAGACTGAACAGGAAAGAAGCCATGTTTTGTATGAGCATCGTACTAACTGCTGTCAAATGCTCTGAATATTGTCTTATAAAATAATTCTGGCATGATAATTCTATCGCAGTATAGGTGATCCTGAAAAACTAGAATAAGTTTTAGTTTTCGTAAGATTTATCTCATGGCTAATCTCAAGAATGTCCTCTCGGCACCTGTTCCAAATTCCAAATAACCCAGCACAGGGTGTATTTCATTCAGTATTAAGATCACTGTTACATATTGAACTAACTACAAATCAAAAATAGCAACAAGCTTTTCAATTAATATTCATTGAATGAGCCAAAATGTATAAATTTTCTGAAGTACAGTATTACTGAAACTTATAAGGAGGCCAAATTAGGACTTCCAACAATTAGACTCAGTTTATTTGAAAAAATGAGTACTTGACCAGTGATTCAATTAATAATATTTGAACATTGAACAATGTCATTTTTTAAATTGTGAGGTCAAAATTTGAGAGAAATCTTCTGAAAAGTAATATAGCAGAGAATTGCCACCTGTACCTAAATTATATTAAGTATATTTAAAATTTGTTAAAAATAATAATCATTTTCCTTTGACATTTGACAAATCATTCAACATTAGACGGGTATAAAGTGTAACAGTGTCAAAGACATAAAAAATATTACAGAAGGTAGAGATTCTTAAAATTAATTGGTCCCATTTACATTTGGTCTTTGATAATAAATTCTTTTCTGCACATCAGAGAATAACTGCTTCTTCCCTAAGGCAAACTAAAGTTTTTTCCCCTCCCTCATTCTGAAAGTTTGTATTTCTGCCCAACTTTCAGTTTTTGTGGCCTTTGCTTCAGAGAACTCCTCTGAGGGTAAGCTTTGAAATATGATTAGATCTTAATTCTTTAGCTATTTCCATAAAGCTTGTTTCACAGTTTGCTTTCTTATTCATTGATTGGGGTGGGAAAATGCACGTAAATCTTATGTGATCAGGTATGAGTGTTAGCTACTGTCACGGTTTAAGGTTTTTTGCAAGGGGAAACAATATAATACAAGACATATATTTCATAAGATTATTTATAAAAGTCACCCAAAGAATGATACACAAAAGAGTGCAGGAAATCTGTCCACACACTAAAGACCAGAGAAGCCACCTGAGGCCTGGGTCCCATTGCAGTGTCCTGCATAAGTCCAGCTGAAGACCTAGAGCCCATAACAATGCTTCACATGAATCCAATTGGAGGCCCAGAGCCCACGACGTCTCATGCAGGCCTGTTTCATGGGTCTGCGCTGGGAAGGCCCAAAGGTTCGTGGTGGAATCTAGGAAGTCTGTACCAGCAGGATGAAAGATATGTGCCAGCAGGCTGAGAGAACTACACTGGAGGCAGGAAGCAATGCTCAAAGTAAAAACCAGAGCTCTCCTGAAAAGTACCACAGCCATCCTCAGCAACAGTGAGGTCCTGAGCTCCTCCGATGATCAGGAAACCTGGGTTCCCATCAGGAAAGCCAATGCTACAAGCTTCTCCAGGAGACTGGCGGTGCACCATCTTCCCCTCTGGAGCCAGGAAATGATGCTCAAAGTGAGGACTGGAGCTCCTCCAAAAGTGAACCAAAGCTATTCTCAGTACCAGCTCCTCCAAAGTGAACCAGAGCTATTCTCAGTCCTGAGCTCCTCAGAGGATGAAAACAGCCAAGTTCATCAGGAAAGCCAGCATGACGAGCTCCTCCAAAACAACCAACCACTCCTTACAGCTTCTACCAGCTCCTAACCGCCTCACCTCAGCATCCAACAACCTCACTTCCTCTTCTCCAGTTCTGCCTCTTATGCTGCTGGCAACAGTCCTCAGGTGGGCTCCCACATCCAGCACCACGCTTACTCAGTTCAGCTGGGGTTAGAAGTTGACCACCGGTTGTCAATCCACTACAGCCACATAAATATAGGTTGCAATGGTGAGAAAACTAGTCCTGAATTATGGGAAAGGGAAAAAAATCAGCAGTACCACATTATTATTTAGGTTATCTGTCATGAAATACACGTTATTTTAGTCTCAGCTACAGTTACTACATTGCACAAAGAATATATCCAATACAAGTTGGATTATTTAGAAATAGGACCAGGGCTGGGGATGTAGCTCATGCTTAACATGCATGAGGAAGGAAGGGAGGTAGTGAGGAGAGACGAGGGAAGAGAAAAGAAGAAAGGATTAAATTTAGGAAAATACAGACACTTCTTAGAATTGATCTATTAATATTTACTGAGTAAACAGTTGGTAAAAGTTGATGTTGATAGTGATACCATAATCCTTTTTAAAAACCTGTCTAGTTTCTTCTTTCTGCTAAAGGATATGGCTTTTTCTTGGGATTCTTGCAAGATGAATAAGCAGTGACAAAACCAAAATTTTCTCCATTTCTAAACCCAAGCAAAGCAATATTTGGAACTTCTAATTCTAGGCAATGCAACTATCTAAGATAATTCAATTTTTGAGAAATGAATTAAAACTGAGATTTCATTAAATATGAAGCAGTGACATTTATGGGTGTTTTGCCATTTAGAGTAGTGTGCTACTTTCTCAAGTTGGAATTTATATACAAGGATACAAAAGGAAAAGAATTATTTAATTAAAATATCATTTCTTGTAATGATTGTGTCAGACTGCGAATTTATCTTTGATCCAAAGATTCAAAAGTCTTAGGATTCGTCATCAAGAATATCATCTTGTTTTTAGCTGTATCCCCACCTGACGCACAGTAGGAATTGCACGGATGTTCATTCAGTTGTTTCCACAGTCCTGTCCTAATTACTTGTCTCAAGTAGGGGCTTTTGAAATTAGATATGTGATCATCAGGAGTCTTGTAAGTAGCGATCTCCTGTTAATCCTCAGTTAATTAGTTGATCTTAGAGAATGTCATAAACAAGTTAGTATGGTCAAGTCAAGGGTAGATCAGATCTTTTCTTCACATTTCAATGAACATTTGCTATCTGATGAATATAAAGCACTATGAATATTTCATTAAATAAATAACAAATAGAAACTTTATTTTATTAATGTTTAATTCATTTGGAAAGGAAATGGAAGTGAGACTAAAGATAGTTCTTTGAAACCATTTATGTTCTGTTTGACCAAGCATAGAAACCTGTGAGGCATAATTTAGTATACATGCTTTAAAGTATGCATATATGAAATCATTAATCAAGAATTACATACATTTAATCTTTAATTTAGTGTTCATGTTTTTGACTAAATTAGTAAAATTTTTTTGCTTAGTACAGTGTTTGAGAAAAGTCACTAGAAGTACAGTGTGAGAGGTATGTTCTCTGATTTGATATCATTTTTTATTAGTATATTTGTGGATGTCATATTTTTAAAGTTTTTGTAATCAGCTTTATATAAATATTTGGATTATCTTACAGTGTCTTGAAATATCTGTGGCATAGAAAATAAGTTATGTTTTCCAAAATAAAACAAAATAGTGTGGGTGCCTTCTCTCTTAAATATTTATGCCCAATTTCTATTTAACTCTAAATTATCTTTCATCTGATTTTAGATGATTTTAGATTTTTTCATTTAGATTTTAGATGGTAAATCATATTTTATAAGTACCCACAAACCTTTCCACTTCCACCTCCCTCTTCTACCTTAAATATGCTAAGTGGAGATGAGGAAATAACTATCCTTTTCTCCAAAAGCTGTAGAAAAGTCTTCCTAATTTAGCTTGGATTTTTTTTTCACTAATTCATTAAACAATATTTTCCAAGCAACTACTAAGGGCAAAAGAATGATGTCAAAAGCACAAGCTGTATTCTGAACCTATTAGAAAAGATAAGATACATTTTGAAAGACTAAGAACAGCCATACATATGATCACAATTCTAAATACTAAAAACAAAAATACAAATCACTTCTAATAGATGTGTGCAGAGAAAACCATGTTAGCATTTGGATTGGTCTTGGTACATCTGTGGGATTAGACAAAAATATGGCAGACAGATGCTGCAAAGCAAAAAGGTGGTCTGGCAAATCCCATTAATCCATGTTAGGAAATATTTGTTCATTCAACCACTGTTGTGTTCTGTGTTGGTTCTGGGATAAATCAGTGAACAAAATAGACAGATTTCTGTCTTTGAGGAATTTATATCCTAATAGGATAATAGTAGTGTTTAAAGGTGTTGAGGCAGAAAAGAGATTCTCCAGCAAGAGAGTTATCACAGTGACGCAGAGCAGATTAGAGGCTGGCTAGACATGGAGGCAAGGAGGCGAGTCAGAAGACCCTTGGAGACTTGCGGCTGAGAGAATGGAATTGAATGACGCAGTGCAGGTGCTATGGATCAATAAAGGAAAAGTAATGGTTTTGGGGCCATGAGAGGAATGGTGATGGCTCCATTATAAGCAGTAGGCCATTGCTACAGTACCACTCACACTGCTCTAAGTCATTAGGCCATCGCTACAGTACCACTCACACTGCTCTAAGTCATTTACTCCTTTGAATGTTTGTTCAAATATTTAGATCTTCTTCCAGAAAAAAAAAATCTAAAACTTTGCATAAAATGTGAAGACATTCCGCAGACTCTTAAGCCCTAACAGTGGCCCCAGATTAACAGTGTTTATGAAATGGAGAACTTTTACCACCTGTTGAACACTTGCTATTTAAAAGAAACTTTACACTGGCCTTGGTGTTTGGTTGGAGGGATGATAACAATAACACCTCCTACTCTCAACTAGAATCATAGAGATACTTAGTTTTTATATTGCTGAATGACACCCTAGTTGGAAGGGGCTAATAAGTAAAAAATCAAAACAGAAATGAGGAAGTATGCCCAATAAATAGAGATGAATTTGTTAGGACTAGAATCATCAATGAGGGATAGAAATCCCTAAGTGATAGCGACATAAACAAGATGGTTTATTTCTCTCACACAAATAAGGTGTTGGGGTGTGGTATTGTAAAATACCACCTTGGGCGTTCAGGTCATGGTCTGGTTTACCACTGGGTGATCCCTACGGAATGGTCCCCATCTTTGAGGTCCAAGATGTGACATCAGAGAACTTGGCATCAGAAGGGGGAATGGAAATTGGACGGAGTCAGGTGTCAATTAAGTGCTGCCCTATAAGGAATTTTCCCAAAGCCGCCATGCGATACTTTCACTTGCTTGCTACCTACATCAGCAGGTCGCGTAGCTGCACCCAGCTGCAAAGAAGGCTAGAAAGGCAGCTTTCACTCTGGACAGCAGAGGCCAAACTAAAAATGTTATTTCTGGGGAAGAAAAGAAAAACAGGTATCATGAAAAATAACTAGCACGTTCATTCTCACAAATAAATATGTGCAAAGTAGAATGACAAATTATCCTTATTAAATTGGTAAAGACTGAGTACACGCTGAAATACCTAATGCTTGTAAGATGTAACGGGCACCACAGACTCTGCTGCGTTGAGTGTAAATTCATATAAGCTTTCTGGAAAACACTTCGACAAATTTTGTATGGAGCTTTTAAAAAGTTTCTCCATATTGGCTTCGTAATCCCACTTCTTGGAATTTATCCTAAATATGTAACCAGTGCTGCAGTGAAACACTTATGCACGCAGATAGATGCCATGGTGTTATTTATAATGTCAGTCTCTGGAAACAATCTTAAGTATCCAGCAATAGAGGAACAGTTCCATGAGTCGTATGTTAGTCTGCCAGTACCTCAAATAAGAGAAAGCTGAATTTGTTGTTTGCTGTAGTATGTGCCAGGCATAGTCTCTCTGAGCAGATCAAGCTGCCTGTCTTGGGCTAGCTTTAGGGGTGCATAGGGGTGGGCTGAGGGGAAGCGGGTCTGGTGGGTTAGCCCTCAGAGGTATCTGATGGAGTGAGCCCACCTCTGATAGCTGCCGTTCAGAAATAAAGGACTGACAGCTCTACACTGGTTGCAAAAACGTGTTCACCAAAGTGAATCATCATTGATGAACTGAACTGAAAACCAGTTCTGATGGCTGCTTGTTACCACGGTGCAGTACCATTAGTCCTTTCTTAAATTTATGGAGACATCCATGATTCTCAGCTCATATGATAAAATACGAAGCTTTTAAATATTAGGTTTTTGGAATCATTTTAATTACATGAAAAATGTCTGTGATATTATGATATAATGCAAACTGGTGGAAATGGTGATAAAAATGCTTTTGCCACCCTGCCTGTCTTTCTTTTCTTGCCCTTTCCCCACGCGGAGGCAGCACTGTCTGCGTGAGCACACTGCCCGACTGCTTCCCGGTGAGCAGCAGCCTTGGGTGTGACTTGTGCATAGCTCTGCCTTCCTCTACTTTCCCATCCGTGCTGCTCAAAGAGGGAAGGTCCAGGGTAGGCACAGGATGCTCTCTGTCTCCTTAGGCCTAAACCACCTTGCTGTTGCTTCGGGTTCCTAAACTTCATGATTGGCCAAGGGGTGGGCAAATGTCATTGCAAACCTGGAGGAGGGAGGAGGGATTCTCAGCTTCGGGAGGGCTGGAGACTCCGTGTCACGTTCCTGCCCACTCGTGACATCAAGGGTACTGGGCACAGACATAGCCTACAATAACGTAGCTTTTATCTCTCAGTTGCTACTGTTCCTTTCATTCCTGTGTCCTTCCTGAAGAGGGGCAGGATGGCAAGCCAGTGTCTGAGCCAAATGCCACTGCAGTCTCACTGTAACTCTTAATAGTGATGCAGCTATTACAGATCCCAAGCCATCAAAGATGGAAACATCCTACTATGACCCTGTTTCTGTTTTGAGTCACTCACTATTCGGCTGTGCAGCAGAAACCTGATACCTACCCTCACTCACCTCAGAACCTAGTCACTCTCCTTGCCCCAGAATGGCGGGTGAGCCCAGCACTCTATCATGCCAGGTGGTGGATGAAGTAGGGCCTCCCAGCCAGGCATCACCTGCCCACCCAGGCATCCGCTGGGAGATCTGATGTGCCCTCTGACCTTTGGCTGCCATGTACACATGTCTCACCATTGTCCTCCCTCCTTTCTCTTTGAAAACCCAACAGAACTTGCAATCATTTCTGCATCATTTTGCTATCAGACACACGGAAACTTGAATATTCTTCCTGCAGGAGAAGGGGGAGCTCACAGAGCATCAGAACAGCAACCTTCTGGCCTGCAGAAGCACACATACCACAAAACCCTTTTCTACCTTTAGCCCGTGTGACTAAGAATTCTAGGTTAGCAGCCTTTGGCCTCCTCCTGCTATGGGAACACAGGCCCATTCTGATCTTAGGGTGACTCTTACCTCCGTGAGGTTTCCAGTCCTTCCCTGTCTCCCAGGGGAAGGGAAGGAAGTGGGGCCTGGCTCAGGAGCAGATGCGCAGATGAACATTTTCCCCTTCACCTTCTACTCAGGGGACTCTTTCCTAGTCTGAGGGTGGGGAGGAAGTCTCTGTTCTGAGTCACAGATAGGGGAAGTAAGTAGAGGAAAACCAACCTTGGCCATGGAGCCAGTTGGCCCTGGTTATGGCTAACAGCCCCAAATCATCTCCTTGGTTTCCTCTGTATTGTACTGTCATTCTGTTTTATGAGGTCGCGCAGTTAGAATACCCAACTAGGAAGGCTTGAGTTGAGGGAAAATACCAGATTGATGACTTCAGAAATATCCAGAAACATGCAAAAATATATTGCATCGAAAAACCTAAAATGTTAACACACTGGGTGGTACAGTACGGGAGGCCTCACTCCATGTATATATGTCTTTATCTGTTGGTTTTCCACAATAAGCATTCATTTAGGTCTTTGAAAACAGCATACCAAAGATAGATTTTAAATGTACAGTTCAGTTGTTGTTAATAAGCTTAAAGAATTATACATCTATGCTACAATCTGTATTTACTTTCATAATAAAAAAAAAGAATATCATTAAAAATGACCTCTTCTTCAAGCAGTAAAAGGGGCATTGATGAGTTGACCAGAGGAGCTAGGGTCAAATTTCAGACCAGTAAGTGAAGAATAGGTGGTCACCAAGGAGCTCAGTAAATATTTTTTGAACTAATAAGTAAAAGAAAATGGAAACAGAGGGTGGAGATTACCTTTTCAAGAAGTGTGCCTGCAAGGAGAAAAGAAAGCACAGGGCCTCAAAAACCCCCTGCTTCTGCAAGCTTCCACCCTTTGCATACAACGCTCCTGCCGTCGCCATTTTCTTCTCTTTTTTAATCACTGGATTCCTATTCATTTCTAGATGTATAACCTTTATTTCTGTCTCTCATTTTCAATGAGTATAATTGTGCCTACCTCAGAGTTTTTGAGAGGCTTGGATCTATGAATGTGTTTCAAACTTCGTTTCACTGGAGTATGAGAAAAATAAACTAGTTGTTGCTTTGTTGTTGTTGCTGTCATAGTCATCGGTGTTACCAGCATCATCGTCATTGTCGTCATCGTTATGATCATCATCGTTATGAGCATCATCATTATCCTTTTTTTATTTTGGTACTGGGAATCAAACTCAGGACCGTGCGCTTGCCAGGCAGGTGCTTGTGCCACTGAGCTATATCACCAACCCTATCGTTATCCTTTCAACACCTTTGTACAGAAGCTTCCTCTGATGTAAGGTCTCTCAGATTCTTCCTAAATAACAACATGTACATATCTCTTTCATGACACTTATTATGCAGTATTTTATTCATTCACACATCTGTCTCCTCCTCAAATGCATTAAATCTTTCATTTCTGTAAACATATGCCTAGCACAGAGAATTAGAGGTCATATTTAATGATATTCTTTTTTTTTATTATGAAAGTAAATACAGATTGTAGCATAGATGTATAATTCTTTAAGCTTATTAAGAGGATTAGAAATAAGTGTTCGGGAAACTAACACAGTTTATGGGTCAGTCAGATTTCACAAAGGTTCTGTGTGTGTGTGTGTGTGTGTGTAACTAGCCTTTTTCTAATGACAAGGAAATGAGTCATTGTAGAAGAAAACATGGGTGATGTAGGAAAGGAGCCTGGGGAGTGCTAGTAATGCATGGTTTATGATGGTGTTAAGAGAAGTAGCATCTGTGTCTTGCTGGAGCAACTTTACTCCTTTTTAAATAGTTATCATGATGCAATTTCTGTCCAGTCTCTTCTGCAAGAGTTTATGTGGACTTTGTATTATTTCTTCCTTTGATCTTTGATACAATTCATTGGTGAAACTACTTGAGCCTGTGTGTAGATGTATATGGGTGTGTGTGTGTGTGTGTGTGTGTGTGTGTGCGCACATGCAATAGATATAGGACTCTGCATTTTCTATTTTTTTCTTGAATCATTTTTAGTAGTGTTATCGTTTAAGAGATTTATTTCCTTTGTCTAAATTATTAAAAATGCATCAGTACAGTCTGTTTGTAATGTTTATAATGTTTTTTGTTATGACATAGAATCTAAGAGTGATGTCCCATCTCTCATTCCTGACAGTGGTAATTTTTGTCTTCTTTTTTGCTGATAATGCATCTAGAAATTTCTCAGCTTCATTGTTGAAAGCAAAAAATCAGCTTTGATTTCATTGATTTTCTGCTTTCTGTTTCATTAATTTCTGCTCTTGTATTTACATTTTCTTACTTTGTATTTAATTTGTTATTCTTTTTCAGGTAAATGATAATACCACATATTTTAGAAATTTCTTCTTCACTAATAAATGAATTTCCTTCTACAAATACATCCATTTTCATTGATTTCAAAACATTTTCTAATCTCCTTTTATAGTCTTCTTTGACTTAATATCTTATATACTTATTTTATTTACCAAATATTTGGGGAATAACATATATTTCTCTTATGATTTCATGTATAATTTCATATAGTCAGAATATACTCTATAAGGTCAGTCTCTCTCACACTTATTGAAATTTGTCTTACTTATGGCCACAGATTTAGTCTACCTTGATTAATGGTCAGATTGGCTGATAGCATTTTTCAGATCATTTATACCCTTGCTGATGTTTGGAATACTTGTTCTACTAATTCCTGAGAAAAAGGTATTGAATGCTCCTCAATTATAATTTGTACATTTGTCTATTTCTCCTGTTGGTGCTGTCAGTCTTTGCTTCCTGTGTTTTAAAGCATTTCAGTTTATGTGTATATATTTAGGTTTCCTGTATCATCTTATGAATTAAAATTGTAATATTTAATTCATATATGTCTTTGTTAGTTTTTGAGTTGTTGATCTAGGTTTTACGATATGCATCTTTATTGCAAGCTGCCTTCACCTATTATTATACCATATTACACAAATTGTAAGCTCCTTGTAACTATACTATACTATTTACTTTCATTTCTCCATTCTTGTGTTTCTACAAGTATTGCAACCCTCACAATATAATTTTATTATTCCTACTTTTAACATTCAAATTGTTTTTAAAGAAATTCTAAGATGAAAGTAAAAAGTGTTCTATATTTACACATGTATTTCCTGTGTCTGGTGCTATTTATTCCTTTGGGTCCATCCACATTTCTATTTGTATCTAAATCCATCTGCCTGAACAATTTATTTCAACTTTTTTGTGGTACACATCTACTGGTGACAAATTCTCTCGAGTTTTCTTGGACACTGTATTTCACTTTTAGTTTGGAGGAACAATTTCACTAGCCATTCAATTTTAGGTTCACAGTTTCTTTTTTCTTTCAGCACTTCAAATATTTTGTTGTTTTCTGATTTGCATACTATAGATGAGAAATCCTCTGTAATTTTTTTCTCTTTAGTATTCTGGTTTCTCTATCTGCTTTCAAGATATTACCTTTTTTCTGTTCTTTGCGATTTTATTATGATGTGTCTTGATGTGGTTTTCTGTGTTTATTTTGTGTTTTGTTCAGTGATCTTTTGAACTTGTGGTTTTCAAGGTTTTTTTTTTTTCAATTTGGAAAATTTTCAGCCATAGTATCTTCAAATATTTTGTGAGCTTCTCAGATATAAATACACATGTGTTAGAGGGTATTCTGTTATAGATTACTAGAACTATTCACTGAATGCATGTTTTTGTGTCTTTGAAAACTACTGAAATATTTTAAATTCTATTTCTTGGTCAATATCCAGTTTCTAGTCAGGCATGTAAGGTGGTCAAAGTTACCACTCGTCCTGACGACAAGCAAAAACCTGCCCAAACTGAAGAATCCACAGCCTTTCTTTTATATGTCAGAGAAGTGAGGTCACAGGGCAAACTGCTGTCTTGAAATTTGGAGAGACAAACAGCCAGACAGAAAAAAGCAGAACTTATAGAGAAGTGAGTGACTAGGAACGTCTGCAGGAACCCGTGTGGGGTAGGACAGCCCAAGCTGAGGCTGATGAACTGGTGGGGGCTCAGTGTGGATAAGTCTGAGAGAGAAAAGTTCAGTGAGTTTTGCCTCCAAAGCTTGACCCGATCCTTTCAGTGAATATTGGAGAAAAATCCAACTGTGTCCCTGGGAGGTGCAGGGGAAAGGGACCGTCCTGAAATACACCAGAGCATTTGGTTACCCTTAACAAAGCCCACCTCCCCAAGAGAAGCTGTTTTGCCGGAGGTTGATCTATTGGTAGTTTGTGAAAGCCTAACGAACCTGGAGGACGGGGATAATCAACATCAGTTTACGCTAGCTTTCCACATGGAGGAAGGAAAATATATAACTTTAGTTCCCTCCAGCCATCCTATTTGACCTAACAGTGAGGAGGCTGAGAAGCACTGGTGAAGTGCATAGTCCGGGAGCCTGGGCTCACACAGGCTCTGGCCGCAGGACTCCAGAGCACCTCCTTTCCCTGACCCCTTACCACCATCTTGTGAAGGTGAAGTTCCTTATGCCCAGGCTGTAATGTGTGGCTATGAAGAAAAATTAGAAAAGGATACTAATTAAAGGATACTAAAAAAAAAAAAAAAATGTACTTTAAGGAGGCAGAGGAAGGGGCTGGGGATTTAGCTCAGTGGCACAGTGCCTGCCTGGCAAGTGTGAGGTCGTGAGTTCGATTCCTGGTACCGGAAAAAAAAAAAAGGAGGCAGGGGAAGCATCAAACCAGACTCAGATATGGCCAGGAGGTTGGAATTATTAGATCAGGAATTTTAAACAACCACGATTAATATACTGAGAACTCTAACACATGTAAGAACGGATGGGCACTGCAAGCAGAAAGATGGAAATTCCACAAAAGAATCAAATGCTAGAGATGGAAAACTACCAGAACTGAAGAATGTCTTTGATGGGCTCAAGAGCAGACTGGAAGCAGCTGAGGAAAGAATTGCTAGCTAGAGGATATCTCGGAAATACCTTCCAAAATTATAAAGGGGGGAGAATAAAAACAGAATACGATACCAAAGAATTTTTAGACAACTACACAACATGTAAAATATGCAAAATGAGAGTACAAAACGGAGACAAGGAGACAAAGGTAACAGAAAAAATATTTGAAAAAATAGTAACTGAAAACTTCCCCAAATTAGTGTCAGGCCCCAAACCACAGGCCTGGAAGCTCAGAGTATACGCATTGGGATAAATGCAAAAAGCAAACTGTACCTAGGCCTATTATATTCAAAACATAGAAAATCAAAGGCAAAACATCCTGAAGGGTGCCAGGGATTGTGGTAGAGGTGGGGACACTTTACCTATAAAAGAACAAAGCCAAGAATTGTATCTACCTTCTAGGAAACCATGCAAGCATGAAGAAAGTGCAGTAAAATATTTGAAGTGTTGGAAAAGAAAACCCACCAATTCAGAATTGTACGTTATGTACATGTACGAATACCCTAGAAGGAACGTAAATGTTGTGTACTACAACATGTACCAATTAAAAAATTTAAGAAGTGGAGGAAAAATTCTTTTGGGACAAAAAGTGAAGAAATTTGTCACCAGGAGTTCTTGCCCTGCAAGAAGTGCTACAAGAAGTTCTTTAGAAAAAAGGCAAATTTTATAAGTCATAAAGTTGGATCTGTAGAAAGAAAGGAAGAGCACCAGTGAAGGAATAAATGAAGATGAAATTAAAACTTTTATTATTCCTGACAGAGAGCAGTTCAAAATAATAATAGCCACAGTCCACAGTACTTCAATCCTATTTTTATGCAGGCATGTATATATGTGAAATGAATACCAGCAATAATAAAAAGGACAAAGGAAAGAAAATTAACATTATTTTGTTATAAGGCAGGTGTATTAACTGTGAAGTGTTATTTGCAAGTGGAATATACTTCTCTGCTGTAACCACCTAAATTTACTAAAGAAGTATAACTGATACACTAAGAAAAGAAAGTAGAATTATATAAAACGCTCAGTTAAAGCCACAAAAGGCAGGAAAAAGAACAAAAGTAGGAGTGAACAGAGACAATGAATAGAAAGTAACAAATATGCTAGATATTTACCCTACTATATCAGTAATTACTTTGAATGTCAATAGTTTAAGTATACCAACTAAAAGTAAAAATTGTCAGTGCATCAAAAAATAAGACTTGACTATACATTGTATATAAGAAACCTGCTCTGTATATGACTCATGTACAGGTTAAGTGTAAATGGATGATTAGTATAGTATACTAACCCTAATCAGAAGAAAGCAGCAGTTGCTGTATTAATTTTAGAGTGAGCAGACTTCAGAACGAGGAGAGTTATCAGAGATAGAGAGTTATTATAGGATGATACAAGACTTAGTTCTCCAGTAAGACAGAACAAACCTGAATGTGTATGCACCTAATAACAGAGCATCAAAATGTGTAGGGAAAAACTGATAGAACTGTGAGGAGAAATGGATGACTTCACTATTGTAGTTGGAGACTCCAACACCCTCTAGTAGAAATGAACATTTGTCTAGCAGGCAGAAAAATCAGTGAGATCACAGTTGGACTCAACAACATCATCAGTCAACTGAATATGATGGACATCTGTAGACTACATCATCCAATAGAAGCATAATACATTCTTTTAAGCTCAAATGGAATATCCACCAAGACAGACCACATTCTGGGCTATAAAGCACATCTTCAAAAATTCAAAAGACTACACGTCTGCTTTCAGTTCAAAATGGGGTTAAACTAGAAATCAATAGAAGAAAGGTAACTGGAAAATTTCCAACTACATGGGATTTTCAGCACACTAAATAATACATGAATTGTAGAAAAAAACTGCAAGATAAATTTTAAAATATTAAACTAATGAAAATACAACATCAAAATTTGAGGAATACATGGAAAGCAATGATTAAAAGAAAACTTACAGCGTTGAATGCATAGAAAAAGGAAAAGATCTAAAATTAATTAGCTAAGCTTTCACTGTAGGAAACTGAAAAAGAAGAGCAAATTAAGTCCAAAGTCGCAGAAGAAAAGAAATAATACAGCTTAGAGTAGCAATCAATGAAATTGAAAACAAAAAATCACTAGAGAAAATGAACATAAAAGCTGGTTCTTTGAAAAGATCAATGAATTTGATTACCCTTCATCACGCTAAGAAAAAAAGAACACATATTACTGATACAAATACTGAAATATAGGACATCACTATGGATACCATGCATATTGAAGAGATGATAAAGGAATACTATGAATAACTCTGTACCCAGAGATTTGATAACTTGGATGAAACAGAACAGTTCCTTGAAAGACATAATCTACCAAAACTCATAAAGAAGGCCAGGTGTGGTGGCACATGCTTGTAATCCCTGCACTTGGGAGGCTGAGGCAGGAGGATCCTTGCGAGTTTGAGACCACCCTGGGCTACAAAGTGAGCTCTAGGCTAGCCTGAACTGCATAGTGAGACGCTGCCTCAAAAGGACAAAAAATAAAATAAAAAAACGTAAGGAAAGAAATAGAATAAGAGATGTATAGATATAGAAATGATATAGTATTCTGGATGTTCATGGAAGGCTGAAGATGTCATCACACACACCCCAAGATACAATGTTCTCAAGACAGATCTACGACTCATCAGGGCTAGTTTAAGGAGAGCTCCATCTTCAGAACAGTCCTGAAGTCTTGACAGAAATCTAGAATCTCCAAAATCTCCTACCCTTTAACCTTGCTCCCGAAGAACCCCATCTATGAAAATTACACGTGTAATAATGGGAGATGAGGTTGAATAAGAAGAGCTGAGGATCGTGGAAGACAGCTGTCACCCTAACTCTGTCAGATGCATGATCTCAGGAGACCAGTAACACCTTTCTATACATCAGTAAACAGATGGAATGTGTTTACAAAGAAAAATAGAAAATCTGACTAGGCCTATGTCTATTAAAGAAATTGACTCAATTACCTTTACCAAGCAGGAAACACCAGACTGACAAGGATTCACTGGTGAGTTCTACCAAATATTTCAAAAAGAAATGGTACTAACCCTCTGTAATCTCTTTCAAAGGACTGAAGCAGAGGGACTACTTCCTACTCTTCTCTTCCAGTGCCCCAATACCAAAACTAGACGTGTTTAGGAGAATAAAACAATCTCTTCTCATCAACATAGATGCAAAAATCCTCAAAAAAAAAAAACAATTAGCAAGCTGAATCCAATAAAGTGCTAAAAGATTTAAGTACCATAACTAGGTGGGATTTATCTTAGGTAGGCAGGACTGGTCAGCATTTGAGAATCAATTAATCTATCACATCAACAGGCTAAAGAAGACAAATCACATAATCATAGCAATAGATGCAGAAAAGCGTTTAACAAGCTCCAATACCAACTCATGAAAAAAAAATCTCAGCAAACTAGGAATAAAAGGGAACTTCCTGTACTTGGTAGAAAAACATCTGCATGAACCCTAGAGCTAACATTTTACTTAATGGTGAGAAACTAGAAGCTTTCCTTCTCAGAGTAGGAACAAGGATAGGATGTTCCCTGCGTCTCTCACTTTCTTTCACTTTTTTTTTTTTTTTTTTTTTTTTTTTGTTTTTTTTTTTTTTTTTTTGAGGTGGGGTCATGCTGGCCAGGCCTTGAACCTGCAATCTCCTGCCTCAGCCTCCCAAGTGCTTGGATTACAGGTGTGCGCTGAGGTGCCCAGCTTTGCCCCACTCCTTTCCAATATCATATTGGAAGTCTTTCCTAATGTAATACAAAAGAAAAACAATTAATGATACAGATTGGGAAGAAATGGAACTTTGTTTGCAGATGACAATCATCCACATAGAGACTCCAAAAGAACTGACACTCTCCTGGAACTAATAAGCAATAATAGCAAGATTGCAGCAGGGTTAAAGACAAAAATCAATTGCTCTCCTATATACAGGCAATGAACAAGTGGCAGTTTAAATTAAAAACACAACACCATTTACATTAGCATTAACAAAATTAAATACTTAGGTTCAAACCTAATAAACTATGCATCACATTTATGAGGTAAACCGCAAAACTCCGGTGAAAAGAATCAAAGAACTGAAAGAGAGCTTACCTCATTAGTTTGTTTGTGTTTACCTTCCTGTGTTTCCTGTTGTCCGGTGTCCTCAAACAGGTTTTCCAAAATCTTGACACGGGGCTGGGGATTTAGCTCAGCGGCACAGCACCTGCCTGGAAAGTGTGAGGTCGGGAGTTCAATTCCTGGTACCGGGAAAAAAAAAAACAAAAAAAAAACCCAAAATCTTGACACGCTTTCTGTTTACTGTGACAAATAAAATATAATCGTAGTTACTCTACCATGGCCAAAGTGGAGATCATAAATCTTAATGCTTCACAATTTGCACCTTTATTTTGAGGTTATTTTTTACCGTTTTTCAAGCGTAAATGTTCTGTAAAAATTTTAAATTAAATTAAATGTAAGTATTCATTATGAATTATCTGAATATTATTTCTGATAGAATGGTGTGGTTTTGCCAAGCTAGCCATAACTGTATTCTGTCTTTCAAGAGGATTCAAATGGATACACACCGAAGTACTGCGTAATGACCTGAGCTTTACTCCGCGTCCCAGACTCTAGTATCCAGCCTTGCTTTCATCCCAAAAGCAAGCATTTTGTTTGTAAACATATGCTATTATATTTTAAAGAGGTATCCCTTCCTGAGATCTGGTCTTGCCCCAAGTATAAATATTTTAGAGAACAAGCTTGATTTTGTCCCTGGAAGTCACGAATCCCTGAACTTTAACCATTACTGATAGAAAATGGAACATTAGGACTAGAGAACTTTTTTAAAAATTATGGCGTAATGCACAGTACCCATCAAGAAAAAGGGTAGCATGTGAAATTATTGATGCCTCTGTGAAAATTGTTTGGTTTTTCTTCTTTTCAGTTGGATTTTACACCTACAGTTTTGATAGGAATTTGATTTTCCACGGGGGAAGAATGACCTAAGGAAGGCTCCCTACAAAAGCAGAGAGGGGTGGGAGGGAGAAGGACTTCGCTGACCATCAAGGAAAGCCCCAAGGAAGAGCCGGACAGGAGCACAGCAGTGACACTACTGCGACACCACTGCTGCAAAACACTCGCCTCCCTTCAAAATTGCGATCTTTCTTCCCTTCCGTTACTTTTCACCTCTTCAGGCCTTGCAGCTGGGATGATGTGAAAATTGTGTCTATATAGAAAAAGGGTAGCTATAGAAATAGGGCTTTTAAATCTGAACAACTAATTTGAAGACAACAATATGCAATATAACAACCGTTGGCGAACTCCTACCATCTTGTCTAGTGAAACTCTGTATCATTTCTAATTTTTTTTTTAATTTTTTATTCCCTTCAGTGGTTTGATCAACCGTGCATTCTCACATCTGGTAATCTGAGCAACTTCCTTGAAGATAACAATATGTGATATAACAGCCACTGTTAATTCCTGTCATTTCGTTCTGAAACCCTGCATCCTTTTTATTGTTTTTGCTTTGTTTTGTTTTTGTCTGTGTTGTTGGTATTTTGCTCTTGTTCCTTTTTTTAATTATTCTCTTTAAAATAAAAGAAATAAGGCTTTTAAAGTAGCTCATGCTAATTTAGTTTTATGTATGGAAAAGAAATGTACACTCAGTGCCACCCTCAGAGTAAAAGTACAGTGTATTCAGAAAATGTTTTAGGGGCAATTTGCACGATAAGTTAAGTATGAATTTTCAGCCATTCTAAACCAGAGTTTTTAGTTTAAGAGATGTTCAGAAATGTGGGCAAAAATGACTTACTTTCAAATAAACAGTAGAAACTTTAAAGGTTGACACTTTCATTTCTTCAGTTACTCTCATCAGTCTCCGAAGTGCTAAGGCTATTGCGTTTAGCTGTTAGCAAGTTGTAGAGGTGTTTAAATGTTACAAAGTAGACTCATTTCAAGTTCTTTTTCTTTTTTTTTTTCCCCCCGGTACCGGGAATCGAACTCAGGACATTGCGCTTGCCAGACAGGCGCTGTGCCACTGAGCTAAATCCCCAGCCCCTCATGTTAAGTTCAACATTGGTCATTTCAAGTGGGCCCTAAAGCTTTCCGTAACCCTGGGACCACTCATTTCCCAGTCCTCCCCTTTCCGGCCCACACGGTTACTTCCTTCTGCTCCCTGCGCACACCCACCAGCAGCCTCACACAGCAGCCTGTCACTCTCACACACAGCCAGTGACTCATTCCTGCTGCTCCTTGGAGAACACAGAAGCAAACAGAATGTCTCTCCACTGTTCCTGGGGACCCTTTGCCTGCATTCCTCAGCAAAGGCCATCTCCTGCACTGGTGCTGAAGATCCCGCCTTGTATTCCTCTGCTCCGGCTGTCAGAACAGAACACCCCAGACTGGGTGGCTGGAACAACAGAAGTGTATACTCACAGTTCTGGAGGTTCAGAGGCAGAAGTCAAAGTGGCGTTGGGTTGCTTCCCAGGAAGGCCTCTTGCAGACTTGAGGATGGCCTTTTTTCTGTGTGCGCGCAAAAGCAGAAGAGAGGGAAGGACAGACGGAGGGGTGGAGGGAAAAAGGAGAGAGAGGGATCTGGTATCTTTTCCTCCCCTTATAATAACCCCAGTCCTTCTGAGTTAGGCTGACCCTGTGACCTCAGCTAACCTTAATTATATCTCTAAAGGACCTGTCTCCTAATACAGCCACATTGAAGGTCAGGGCTCCAACCTATGAATGGGTGGTGGGGGTTTACTCCATGATACATGTCCTTCATTCAAAGGCCTGTGTTCAGTAAATCTCTAGCACTATTTATTGTTACCTCTCTACTGTTAAATCCCAAGAACCTACAGACATGCGATGAGTCCTCTGATCTTACCAAACAAAAACAAAGCAAAAACACAGCAAAGCAGACCAGCCCTCCATTGCCCACTTCTCCTGCAACCCCCACCCCTACTCTCCTCCCCTTCCTGATAAAATTCTAAGCAATCTATAGTCTATTCTACTCCACGGCTCCCTTCTCTTTGTCTTGAACCCCTGCCCTGTCCAGCGTTCACCTCTCCTAGTGCATCAGAATTTATTTCATCTTTGTCCCCATGTTACCAGACCCGTGCGGCCATGGGTAGTCTGTCTTTCTGCGGCCTGTCCGTCGTATCTGGCGCAGTGCACCGGCCCCTGGCCACAGTCCTTCACATGGCTCAGGACTCCGTGTCATACCCGATCTCTCTGGCTGTTACGCCTGTAACTTCCCTCCTCATTTCCCCAGCTCTGAGCGTGTGTAGGCCCAGGGCTTCGTATACCTAAGTCTCTTGTTTTGCTGCACACCTAGTGTGGGGAATCTCATCTGGTTTCAGGCATAAATACTGCTGGCCTTGGAGTTTATACTTCTAATCTCCATTTCTCCCCTAAACCCAACACTTTAGTACCCACAAACCTCTGCAATGGATGTTTCACAGCTATCTCTGGACTTGATGTATCCAAAAGTGATCTTCCTCCCAAAACGTTTTCCACCCCCAGTTTTCCCATGGCAGGCAGGGGCAGCCTCATTTTTCTGGCTGCTTAGGACAGAACTCCCAAAGTCCTTCTGAACTCATGTCTTCCTATCATGCTGCACACCCAGTCCGTTCCACTTTCAAGTTTTTCTCAAAATCTGAGCGGTTCTCCCCACCTTCTCTGTTGCCGTCCTGGGTGATTTACAGTAGCCTAACTGGCTTCTTTCCTTGAATCTTACCCCCCAAACGCTAGAATGATCCTATTGGCACCTAAGTCTTGAGTATGTGCTTCTTCTGTAATGAAACCCTTCGTTGTCTCCCCATTTACTCACATTAAAAGCCAAATTCTTACCGAGCTGCCTCCTCCTTCCTCAGAATGTGTCTTTTCTGAGGGAGTCATTACTCACTGATCCAACCACACTGCTGTCTGCACTATCCATGCATGCCTGTGCCTCAGGGCCTTTGCACTGACTGTTCTTCTGCCTGGAATGTATTTCCCTTGAGTGTATTTCATAACTTCTTCCCCTTCTACAGGTTTTTGTTCATATCTAACCCTCTCAAGATCTCAGTCTTTCAAAGTGCAAACATTTTCGTGGAGAACGGGAGTCTAGAGGCCTTCTAGAACTTGTATATTTTGAAAAATTATAAAATACCCACTGCTTTTCATTACTTCCTATCTTCTGTGCCTGCTTTATCTTTATGGCAATCACGCCATGCAAAATATTACTTTTGGAAATTATTTTTCACTCTCTTGGCTAGAAGTTCTGGAAAGGCAGAAAGAGATCTTTGTCTGTTTTGTTCAGTATTATTATCCAAGAGTGGATGAGTGGATTGGACATTTAGCTGTAAAGAAACTGGTTAGGTTTGTGAAATTCCAGTGCTGGCTGCCACAGCTCCTGTAGAGTGGCTGCATCAGAGACTGAGGCCTTCCCACACTAACTCGCACCTCTGATGCCAAGTGCTTCAGGGAAAAGTAATCTTTATGACATTGTTTTTAGATTTTCTAGTGGGTAAATATTTTTAAAATACTAAGAACAGCGCTTGGCACATGGTAAGAGCTCTGTAAGAGTTTATTTTAAAAGCAACAAATACTTCATCAAGCATTTTGTGATAAATAACATTGACGGAATGTGAACCAAGACCAAAAAACCTCAAGAGGTTGAGAGTGGCCCTAACTTCATAATGGAGAGTGGCCTTATTCATCACAGAGCTGGAGTGGGGTCTGACAGCTTACTTTAAAAAATAGCAGTAGTTACATGCCCTCTTTACTCTGGAAAAAGCAAAACTACCCTGTGTTCATTGAGATTATAGACGTGGAGGTTTATGGGACAAATTCTGAAGAATTGCTTTGAAACTTAAGTTCATGAGACACATGTTTATGGAAGGATTACTTCAGGGGGGTGGGCTTAGGTGATGGAAAAGGAAGAGGGTTGTAAGATATAATTTCCCTCGTTAGGCAAACATTAATGCAGCAAGCCCTGTGTCAGGAGCCACAGCTGCCTTCTAGGATCTCACAGTCGAGTGGGAGCGACAGAAAGTTAGCCAGCAATTACCAGTTCAGCCTTCGCGCTGCATACCATAGCCCGGAGAGGGCCGCCTCCTCGGCCCGCGGTGCTGTCCGAATGAAGAAAGCATTTGCTGCCAGTTTAATAGAATGGACAGGACTTGCCTGTTTATCTCCACTGCCTGAGGAACTCCCATTAAAATGGAAGAAATCCAATTGAAAATGACACGAAAAATGATTTTTTAACCTTGGGTGAACATTAGAAATAGCTTCCAAGATTTTTTAAACTGCAGCGCCTGGACTGTACCTTAGATGAATGACATCAGAACCTCAAGATGGGACCCAGGCATCAATATTTTTACAGTATAATTTTCACAAAGGGAACAAGCAGGGAGACAATAGTGCATACACAAAATCACCAGCCTTTTTGACCTTGAGAAGAATCTTCGCCTGAGATGGACTTAGCGGATCTCAGTCTTCCAAAGCGCAAACATTTTCTCAGAGAATGGGAGTCTAGAGGATGCCGGTTAGGAACTGCAAGATCCTTCCAGTTGGGTTAGGGAGTAGGAAGGACAGGGCGTGGGGAACCGGGGGATGAGGGTGGAAGTCTGCGTAAGGAGCAGTCAGAAGGTACAGCTAATCCTACGGCTGCCCTCTCCCTTGCCCCACGTTTGCCCTCTGGAAAAGTGGCCTGAGACAGGGACTTGGGCATGGCTGAGGACAGAAATGAAGACAGGCTTTGGCGCCCTTCCGAAAGCACCGGAGCCAGACCCTTGCCAACAGGCAGTACATTGGAGGACGTGGCGGTGGGCACGCTGGCCCAAGAAGAAAGCCCCAGCAGGGCCTGGCACGGGAGAGGCCAGGCGCCCTTGTGCCACCCTGTGGGGACCTCCTCCACCCACAGCCCGTACACATCCAAGCACATTCTGGTCAGCTTTAGATGGCCTCCCTTTGAACTAGAAAGGACAGCGAAATGATAAGGAAAGAAGCTAAACTGAAAGACAAAGACCAAAACAGGCTGTCAAATATAAAAAGAACAGAAAAAAATACACACTAGTAAGCAGAAAAAATTTTGTATGACATTAATAACCTCATAAGGAGGGCCAGGCATAATGGGAATACCTATAATCCCAGCACTCCCAGAGGCTGAGGCAGGTAGATCTCAAATTCAACCCTAGCCTGGGTAGTTTAGTTGCTTAGCAAGACCTTGCACCAAATTAATTAGTTACTATAATCCATAAAAGGACTGAGGGTATAGCTCATTGCAAATGTCCTGGGCTCAATCCCTGGCACCAGGAAAAAAATAGCTAGGAATGGTGACACACACCTATAATCCCAGCACTCTGGGAAGCTGAGGCAGGACGATTTTAAGTTTGAGCCCAGCCTGCACAATTTAGTAACTTAATGAGACCTTATTTCAACACAAAAAGTGAAAAGGGCTGAGGATGCACCACAGTGTGGCAGTGTGAAGACCCTGAGTTTAATCCCCGGTATTGAAAAAAATCTCTCAGGAGGAATAAAGCATATGCGTTCTGCTCTGTGGGGCAGCCGTTCTGCGCTGTGCTCTACCTGCAGGGGTACCGTGCACTGCAGCCAGGCCATGTGTGACGGGCCGAGTCGGGGCTCTCTTCCAAGCTGTGTGATGCTGGCAGGTTGCATAACCTCTCTGTGCCTCAGGTTTTTTTCATTTGTAAAAATGAGGGTGTGTGTGACGCTGTTCAGAGAACAAAAAAGGATCCTTTAGAAATTATGAATATAGGAGAAGAATTTTTTTTAAGATCCAGTAGAAAGTTTCAAAGTAAAACCTGAAGAAACCCTAAGGGAAACAAAAAGGACAAAGGAATGGAAAGTAGAGACAAAAAGATAACAGGCACCTGCCTGGCAAGCGCAAGATCCTGAGTTCAATCCCCGGTACCAAGAAAGAAAGAAAAAAGGAAAGAACGTGAACCGAAAAGGTACAACTATCAGAGAGCGGGTGAGGGAAGGCTGACAGATGCAAGGCAGTTATGAGACCAGTGACCGAACTTCTCCCAGAGATGAAGGACAGAAGCCCCCGTGATGGACACAAAAAGGCCTCTTCTGGCGCAGGTCTCTGAGCCCTTCCTGTGCACAAAGGGGAGAGTGAAGATCCCAAGCACTTCCAAAGAGCAGAAAGCGGGTCACAGCCAAAGGATCGGAACTTGAGTGACAGGAAATACGTTCCAAGCAAGTAGACTTGTTTGGGAAAAGTCGCCCCTGTTTGGGGACATACAATTGCTTTATTTAGATTATACTTGCCACTTCAAAAGATAGCTGTGTGAGGCAGAGCGAGGGCTCAACTCTGCTGAGTGACTCTAAAATGCTCATATCTGCCTTTGCCCAGAAGCACCCAGTTCTTTTATTTTTAAACCAAAATGAAAGCTTGTTAAATTTATCACACTCTTTTCCTCCTTCGCCTCTAATTTCCCGTCCTCTCTTTCTCGAAGTTTCTCCTGCCCTCTGCTTCTCCTTTCTTCTCCTTCCTTTACCTGCTGTGACTCTTTCTATTTCTGCCTCTCTCCTCGCTTTCTCTTTCTATCCACAGAAGTCTTGTGTTTGTCTAATAATTGGCAGGAGAGATTTTTTTTTTTTCTGTTTAAGTGATGAATAGTTGGCACCAGATCAAAGACAAGCCCTGTGGTTTTCTGGCTGCCCCAGAAGGGCGGTGCTGCTGGCGGGTGTCCCAGCTGCCTAGTGATCGGCATGTGGAAGAGATACCAAGCTCACAGGTCACTCTGTGTGTGTTCGTGTCCGTGTGTTTTTCAGGCCAACAGCAAGCTGAAGGAGATCGAGAAGGAATACACCCAGAAGCTTGCCAAGTCTTCGCAGGTAAGAAGCAGCAAAAGCAACAGAAATGAATCGGACACATCAGAGCCTTTGGCTTCAGAATTAAATTCTTCTCTGTTTCTCATAGGAGTTAGTATATTTTTGATGGATGTATAAATAAATAAAATATGCTTTTTAATATTTCAGTCTTATTTTAAAAAATCAAGAAGAATTAGGAATATTGAACCATTTAAACAACACACACACACACACACACACACACACACACACACAAACTCAGATGTTGTAAAACCAGCCTGTGCATTTGAACAAGCCCAGACTGAAACCCATTTCACAGGGGCAGAAGATACGTTTGTGATATAAGCAGTTTGATACCATCTGGGCCTCCTTGCAGCATTCCACTTCGCTGCACCTAAAGGCTACTGAAGTACGTTGAGTCAACATACTTCAAGGTGACAATTCTGTGATTAAGTGGGCAGCTCAGCTGCTGACTTCTTTTGGGAGGAAGAAGAATTAAGCTCCCATATCTGTATCTTGTTGTCTGTGTTGTTCACTATAGTTTTGTTTACTGTGAGGAAGACCAATATTGGAATGCTTGTCTCTTGAAGTATGAGCTCAGAGTACTTTTTTCCGCATAAATAGTTATAATGTTGTCCAACAGTATCGTTTGGGGGACCTCAAGCATTCCTTAGTTGTGTGAATAATCCTAGAACAAACAAGGATGACTTATTTTCATTCTGCAGATGGATAAATTAAGCCATTTAGTTTTGTAAGCTTCACATCTCATGATTTTTAAATCTTAGTATCTTTATATGTAGTCAGTGGTATGTGGAGTAAGCTGAAATGTGTGTATCAGTTCATGTTAGCACATATTATGACCAACCACACCACAAAATAATAACAACACTTAACACTTATGGAACTAAGTCTGTTGATTCATTCAGTCTTCATTCACAGTAGCTCTAGGTTTGGAACTGTCATTCTTCCCATTTCTCCAGTGGAGAAAAGTGAGACTCAGAGAGATTAGATCACGGAAGTTCACAAATGACTAAGCCGCGAGTCAGCCTCGATCTGACTTCAAAGTGGAAATTCTGAACCTTGACATTGGAAGTCTGGCCCAACCCCTTACATTTTTTTATACATTAAACTTTGGCGATAGTTGTCAGGGAATGTCAATTCTATAACTATTTTTAAAATGTGCTTGTTATATCATTTTGATCCCACTAGGAAAGTTTAAACAGTTTGTCTAAATGAAGAGTCGTACATGTTTATATAAGAGATGGTTTCTTGGTGTTTTTTTTGTTTTTGTTTTTTTGGTTTTTTTCCAGTACTGGGGATCGAACTCATGACGTTGCGCTTGCCAGGCAGGCACTGTGCCGCTGAGGTAAATCCCCAGCCCTACGTAAGAGATGGTGATCACATAAATGTCCTTTTTAATCCACTGAAAAGACTCTTACAGTCAGAGGAAATCTTACTACTCCCAAAATTAAAGTTTAAACTACAAGATGAGAAATCTCCAGCTGGCACACATGTACATCCTTGCTTATTTTGCTCTATGTTCAATGGGAGAGTCAGGCTGAGAGTAAGATATAATAAGATAGCTAATAAAAATGCTTGAATAATGAGAGTGTAAATAGGACTACTTAAGTTTATCTGAAGGAATGCATGATTAGATGACATTAAAGCAAATTAAATGTAAGTTAGTAGAGAGAAAAGCCTAACCTTTGGAGTCCGCAGACCTGGCTTTGAATACCAGTCCTACCACTTACATGACCTTGAGCCACTTTACCTGCCCTCGTTGGAATTCGGTTTCTTCACTTTTCAAATTAGAGAGCAGTACTTACCTCACAAGGTAGTTTTAACTATTCAGTAAAACAGTGCTGAAGATGTGTTTAGTACACTACCTAGTACATACTAAAGCGGTTAGTAATTTTAGTAGCAGTACAAAAGTTGCAGTAGAGATAGGAAGGAAGGAGGGAAGAATTTTAAAAGGTTAGGAAGAAAGCAGAAATTATTCAAGAACTAATAAAATCTCTCTGCCAAATGTGAAGATGCATAGGGTTGCTATTTTCTTTCCCAGGTAGAGACATGAGGAGAAGGAGGTGTAAAAACAACCATAACAACTATCATACACTGTAACTATCATTTCGCAAATGGAAGGCTAGTACAAGATAAAAAATTCCTAAAAAGAGTACAGAAACATAATGAAAGCTAGGCTGTCCTCCTAAAAGGATGATAACCTTACATTGATAATATTTTGTTTCTGACTCCTGAATACCTATAAATATTTCTATGTATTATCTGTAGGTATTTATAACCTTTAAGGGGCATTTGCACAACATTAATCTATACTGCAAATCAGTTTTGAGAAACAGATTATTTTTACATGAACATTAACAAACAGAACCATGGATTGACTTTTTCTGCTTTTAAGTGCTAGTTTGCTGGAATCTCTTAACCCCTGTCTCATCCAACTGATGAGAATGCCAGAAGCAAACTTGTGCTCTATCAGTTTTTTTAAAAAATTCCTCTCTCAAAATAAAAAGGAATAAAATGAATGCACTAGTGATGCATGCATTGGCACTTAGGAAGGCATGAGGTCAAATTTGGAAAATACTTTAAATATTTCCCTCTTCCAAAGGAAGTTACTGAATCTTGAAGATTTTGCCACACCGTTCCGACCAGCAGACCATGTACTAAAGCCTGGGCACATCTGAGGACGGTGTCCCTCTGAGCTCCTCATCATCACCGTGAGGGCAATCTTTGCATCATCTGCGGACACACTCCCAGAAGTCATTCCCATCCCAATTGCACATTTGTTCGTTTCAGCTAATTATGTTAAACTTACCTTTTGATGCAGTTTCTCTACTTCCCTTAGTCACCTAGCAATCATTTTTCAAAGAAAGGTAATACCATTTTACAGGAACATGCGTAGTTGAAAATGTAGAAAGGACCAAAGCTGGGATGCCACCCAGAACCCACCCACTACTGAAAGATGTGGTTCTCCTGCTTCATGCTGGCTTCTCTGCCTGGTACAGGTTTTTACTCGGGCAGGAATATGCCCCATACTCCACTCTTCTCAACTTCATGTCACTCGCCAAAGGCCACCAAGAAAGACGGGCAGTGAGGAGCCACTGTCTCCCTTACTTGATGAGGGCTTTCAGCGTTCCGCTAACCTTCCTAAGTATTGCTCGGCTTATCCATTGCATTTTTAAACGTTTTAGAAAAATCTCAAGCTATACTACAATCTTAAAAACAATGGAATGAGTTAAAAATGAAATTTAACCTTTAGTATCTGTTCTTCTGAAGTCCTCACATAAGACTCCTAACATTTATGTAAAGTGTTTGTTACAGATATTACCATTATTATTTTCACAAGTTAAGTACACTATCAGTCCAAAATAGCTCTTGGGAGGCCAGGAATTTAGCTCAGCAGCACAACATCTGCCTGGCAACCACAAGTTCATGAGTTAAATTCCCAGTACTGGAAAAAAAAAAAAAAGCTCTTGGTTTGCCAAAATTACCAATAATTTTCGATACCTATATGAGAATGCTCTAATTCACTTTTTTCTCTGAAGCTAATAGGAGGTAAACATTTGGTTGAGTGGTGAAATTTTTTAATCAAAATTGGAAGATTTGTTTATGATTGTGTGTATTCACTTTCATTTTTCTCAGAAACTTTACATTACTATCGTGTGAAAAGGCTAGATTACCTCAATATACCTTTACAGGAGATGATTTTTTTCTCTTATTTACCATGATTATAGTCCAATTCCTTAAATGGAGTGCTGATCATATGCCTGCTCTAATATTGCTTCTGATACTCCTTATAATAATCTATTTTCTTATACTCTACATCCACAATGAACAAACCTAAAGATCCACACTTTGTTCCCTACCCAAGGCATATGTGTTAATCTGATTCCTATGACTATTTCCCAGTCTGCAAGTAAATATTAAATCTTGTTTTTGAAAAAAAAAAAAAAAAAGTCATTCTTATTTTTGCTGCCTCTCTGTTTGCAAATTGTCTAGCCAAGGTATTTTACCTGCAGTGTTTTGACATTCCCTTATGTCACCTTTAAAGTTTTAAAAATAGATTTCCAAATATGCTCTCATTATTTTCCCCATAGGAATCTCATTATTCCCCCAAAAAAGGTAAGGTTTCATTTTCCATGCAAAAGCAAGCATGCCCTCCTCAGAACATCCCGGACTTCTCTTGTAATTCTTTCCAAAATCTGCATTTACTTCTTTTTTGTGTACTATTGCCCTAATTTTCTGAAAATGAGAGCTGTACCTGTTTCAGGCCCTTGTGACCATTTAAAATACTCCCAAATATTTTTTTAACATCAGTCTTTGGTCAGTTATGCTAATCTCATTCCTAGGTTTTTTTTCTAGGGGAAAGATTATTTTGTACTTTAAGAATAGATTGCATGACTAGTTGGGGATATATGAATTTACATGTGATAAAAATTGTTTAGAACTAAACACACATGCTCTAGAATTACACCGACACCTACAGCATTATGGTTTATTCATTTTGAAACACTTAAATATTGTTATTTTGTCCTGTTTGGCTCTGTGTTCTTATAAAATATCAATCTTGAATTTATATTTTAGGCCAAAGAAGACTGGTTCTTTCTTATCTCTACCTCCTCTGGCTCTGTGACTGGGAATTGATTATTCTGTGCTTAAGATTTTAACATTGACCATAAGAATTTAACCTTTCCTACTTAACGAAAACACTATGAGCATTAATTGGATTGATGCCAGAATGGAAACACTTAACCAGAATGCAGAAAACATATGAACACTGTTCTATTCTCAGTAAATGAATTGTTCCACTCGTAGTAGGAAGTCCTAGTTTGCATTTAGTTTTAACTTAATGCTGTTCTGTGTTGTATCATTGCACACTTACCATATTACTTGATTATTTACAAGTTCGAAGTGTTAAGCTTTGTTACATCTAGTTTGTGTACTTCCAAGAGCATACATACTCCATATGTTATTGTAAGGATGCTATTTTTACATCAGTAGTAATAACCAATACGCCAGTAGGCCTTGGCTTTTGGGATACTCCACATAGTTTCAATTTATTATCACATGATTCTGTGATTTGGTTTTTCACCAAATACTAATTGAAAACCCTGAGTTCAAGAAAGATAACTAACTAGTCCACTGTTTCTCATTAACTGTGTCCTCCTGTCTTGTAGAACCAGCAGAATATTATCCTCACACAGGGCTAACACTATTTCTTTTATTAAAAGAAACAACCATTTCCTGCTTTTAAAAAGTCATCACTATTGAATTTGAAAGGAAACAGATCTGTCCAAACTGAAGGAAGGGCAGTGCTCTCCGCAGGCCCTTGAAAGTCAGAATTCCTTCTCAGGAGGTTAGTTTGGAAAGGTAGAGGAAAACCTGCCCTGGAAGAAGCAGTTTCAGTGTAGAGAAGGCTCCTGTTTGAACCAAGATGAACTTCTGCAAATACACGTCACTTAGGAAGGCAACATATTTGAAAATATAATCTTTTCAATACCGAAATCTTGTTCGAAACAGAACACGTAGTCAGCTAATTAGAAGAACCAGTTAGTGCAGAGATGGATCTGACTGTGTGATTCAGACCTTCTTGTCCCCTCAGCGGCGTGTCGTCTTCCATGAGGTAAAATATTTGACCTTTCTCAGTGCCTGTGTCCTTGCTTACAGAAGAGAAGAAATAATAATACTTTCTCACAGTAGTAAATGACATGAGTTTAAAGTACTTAACCCACTACACAAACATGAATAGTCAAAAATTATTGTATAGAACTAGGTGACCCTGAGGAGTGACCGCTGTTAATTATTTTCTTTGATTATTATAGTTCAAAGTCTTATGACAGGCAGAAGAGTTTTTCGCACTTTAGTAAATATATTTCCCAGTAAAATAAAATCTGATGCTTTTCATACTTTTGAGATCACACATGTCCTCTCTTCTGATGAGTAAATATTGTGGAATGTTATAGTAGAAACGCCTTCCAAATATACTCGGTTCACCAGTTGTTCACCATTCACAGTTTTATTATAATCTTTTTATTGTGTGGAATTTCATGCATGATAGTGTATGATATGTTGATTGAAAATATTTAGTTTGTGGCATAGAGTTTTGCCAAATCCATTCTTTTGTTAAGCATAAATACATATCAAATAGATGCTTCTCACTGAGGAATTTGAAGTCATAGCATGCTGTTTTCATTTTAGATCATAGCAGAACTTCAGACAACCATTTCCTCTCTGAAAGAAGAGATCACCCAGCAGCAGCTTGCTGCAGAGAGGCGGCTCCAGGATCTTACACAAAAGTTTGAAGATGAGAAGAAGCAGCTGATTAGAGATAATGACCGAGCAATCAAGGTAATCTGAGGACTTCAGTAACCAGTGTTACCAGCTGCTTTAATGCAATTAAAAGGAGGCTGCAATCCCAGCAGTGGGCAGATGAATGCAGGTATCTGGCTTGCCGTACAGCCCTCAGTAATTCCATTCACTGGACTGTACTTCTATATCCAGTGACTCAGGCTGACTTCCCTCTAAGAGATCGCGTGCCAGCATAAAGAGTCATTTTTGGCAAGCCCAGTCCATTCACATTGAACAAATATTTGAGAAATACCTTGTCCTTTCTCCTGAGAACCACTTTGGAATTGTCTCTTGAAATCAGAACAACTGTTTCAGCCTAGGACTGCTGCCTAATGCATTCAGAAGTCAGCTTCCAATTTACATTCTGTTCTTTGCCCACATCCTTTCATTATGAATTCACATAATGAGAAGTAACCCGTTTGTTGGAGGCCTGGAATGCCAACCATTTGATGTGCTTTGACACAGTACAGGGTCGATTGTTGCTGCTGAGAACTTAGGTTGCTTCCAAATGACTTCTGAGAATCACACCTTCATAGCAACAAAAAATTCCCTGAACCTGATTCTGTAGGTGATAGGCAGTTAGATCTCAAAGTAGTTTTTTCTTGGCTTCATAGCAGTGGATGTTATTGTAAGTGTCTACATCATGCTGTGTTTAATCTGTGAGGATAAGCATCTGGAAACCTTTATAAATAACGCTTAAAAGAGAACAAAAACATTTTAAAGAATCCCCAGCAAAAGATTATTTTTCAGCGACTTTACTTTGCTGTAACAATACTTAAAGCATGCAGAGTAATCAAACAGAGCAGAGAAAACTAAAAGGGAAATTTGGGTTTTATCGCTGCCCTTCTCTGCCTAACCTCTCCATCTTCCTTTCCTATAGCCTATTGTAAGGAATCTGAGTAATTTAGGAAAAAGTCAGTGTTCATGTAAGTTGCTTTTTTGTATCTATACCCGTTAAGCCTGAACAGTATTGAATAAAATGAAAAGCCTTAAGAGATAGACAAAACCTTCAAGGCCATTTTATCAAGACCCCTCCCTTACAGATGAGGACTTACGGTTTCGTTAGTGACATGTTCTCCCTTTATTTCCACCACGCAGGGGGCCTTTTTCCCTGCATGTGTTGTAAGACCAAAAGAAGAACGATGTTTCTTTTTCATATTCTGGTCATTTAAAAATATCTTTCAACCCTTTTTCACTTACAAATGTACAGGAAGTACGTGTTGATCTATGTGACTTTCACGTGAACTGAGTTGCATGCTTTTAAAAAATGGCTTCAGTTCTATAGAAGTTTAATTTTAAGTGAACTTCTTTTCCACTTAGGTCCAAATATCAAATAGTAGGTAATTTCCAAATTTTAAATAGTTGAATCCCACTGTATAAGCAAAGGAGAAGTATAAATTAGGTTACTGCAACATAATTTCAGCAGTATAATTGATAACATAACTCCAATAGTTTTTTAAAGATTAAAAAATCTTGAAAGATTTTAATTAGTATAATTGCATTTTAAATTATTCTTACAGTTTTATTCCATTTACCTGTTGAAAGGGAAAACTCCTTTGATACTAATTTTTAAACAAAGCCTAAAATCACAAAGACTGAATTTAAAAGATGGCCATTTATATATATATATATAGCGTATATAAAATACATGAGCTATATGTCACCTGAAAATAGAGAATTAAAATTATAGTTAAGATATGTTTTTTTTTCACTCAGATTATGTTGAAGTGAATAAGTTTTGTTTTGTTCTTTGCTAAGCAAATACTTCACTGCTAATCTACATCCCCAGCCCTGCTGTTTATTCAGCATGTACTATTGCCAGATTATCACCAAACAGTTTCATTCATCTTGGGTTCTACTACCTTACTTAACTAAGACTTAAAATAATCATTTTCCCTCTGGAACTTCTTTGTTACCTGTAACTTTTGAAAACTAATTACATAAAGCAATAAAATTAGCAAATGTCTTCAAATGTGATGTAAAGCATAAGTTACTTTTACTTTCAAATTCTGATTTGTTAGTATACCACTTATTCTGTGTAGAGGAAACAGTAGACCTAACGATAGTCCTACACCGTTCTTTTGAAAAGGAAACGTCCTTTGAACTTTATGCCTACTCATACATCCCAGTTTCGGAATATATCATTGAACTATCTTGATCTTGGACATTGCCAAATTGAGGTTTTTATTTCACTGCCATGGCTTCCGGCCACCAGAAAATCCATGCTTCCCTTTATTGAAGAAGTGCGGTCCAGCTGGTATTGGCAGAGCTCCGTGTTCTTCCTCTTCTTTGCTTCTAGAAAAATTTCCACTGGTTCACTAACTTCCTCCTCACTAAGTCACTGAGAGTTTTTGGAGCAAGAGTTGGAACAGTTCCTTGAGGCCTACTTGGTCCATGTTTGATAGATACAGCTTCCTTTGTCACCTGATTACCTGTGGCAAGTTCAAACCTGGACACGCTTTAGGCTTTGTTGGGAGGTCTTCAGTGAATGGCTTCTCAGTCCCTTGCATGAATATCCCTTCCATACTCCAGCTTGCTGTGGATTTTCAGTCTCTTTTCATACCTTCCCCTTGCCGTTTTCCCACCTTGACTTCCCCTGCCCTCATGACAATCTTTATGAGGCAGGTATTTCCATCATCTTGATTTTACAAATGGGGAAACTGAGGCTCTGAGGTTAAATAACCAGCCCAAGACTATATGCCTAACAAGTAGCAAAGCCAGTTCATCACAGTCTGTCTTACTTAAGATCCTGAACTCTTACCTGTTAACCTGTGCCTTTGAAACTGAGTCAAATAATCAAGCACCCAAATGAAGCTGGAGCCCCATACTTTACACTTCCGTCTGCCTGAATGATACAAAAATTGAGGCGCATTACTATTATATATGAATATTTTATACGTATAGAGACTTGGGTACTCAGAGATACAGGTACTCAGCGTGAGGCACAGTCACCACGAGGCTCAAGTTTCTGGAACAAAGTACATTTGTCTGCAGGTATAATCAGTAGTACCATAAGAACAGTGTGCCTGGCTAGTTGTGAAATACCTTCACCTCACCTGCAGGCCTCTCCTGCTCATGACCAGGAATGGGAATGAGGAGGAGACCCAGTGCTCACTCTGCTGGAACTTACATTGTCCCTGTGGATAACCAAGTAATGCTTTAGAGAGCGCTTGAGGTGTAAAGCAGTCCACTGAAATCCACTGAAAGGGCACCAATCTGTGCAATGCAATTTGACAAAACAGTTTTGGAGGATAATTTGGCAATACGTATCATGATTAAATTGCCTGAGAGACGTGCCTAGTCTTTGACCTATTTCCAGAATTTCCCCTAAGGTGATGATGAAAGAGTTGCACTGAGCTTTAGCTAGTCAAGAAGGTGCTTGTCCTGCCATTCATTCAGCAAGATAAAATATTCAATTAAGTATTTATTGAGCTCCTGTTATGTGCAAGGTGCCTGTGCTGCCAGCATTCTGAGTGCCCTATCGGTGTCCGTCACCGTCTCAAGTAAACTAAAGACTGGGCTCTGCTAAAGATGGTAAGCACGCTGAGGATGCTCGCGAGTTATTTTTCCCATGAAAATAGTGGTCACAAAACATGTACATAAGACCTCTGTTCTCTTCAAGTAAAAGTGCTACGAGAAAAAAATACTGCAAAAAAAATATTGCAAAAATATAAGCAATTGCATATATCAAAGTTTTACTCTGAGTGGTGGTCTGTGGTGATTTTTCTTATTTCATAGTGTATAAAATATAACCACTTTGGCGATAAGCAGTAAAGTTTTGTCACTTATTGTTTAGCTAACTTCTACATTGAAAGTGAAGCTTATGAAATGAATTATCTCTGTTGCACACAAAAGCACCCTGAAACTCGGTGGCTTAGCGCAACAGCTGTGTCATGTGCTTGTAATTCTTGGGATCAGGAATTGGAGCAGGGGCAGCTGGGTGGTTGTTCTGCTCAAAGTGTGGCATCACCTGCAGTGCCTTGTGGAGTCCGGTAGGAAGAAGCTTGATTTGGACTGGCACCTCTGAGAAGGGGACAACCTTTGTGTGGCCTCTGTCTTTAACAGAGTAGTCATGGTGACTGGTGTGCAAGAGGGAGATTTATCAGAGGTGAAGGCAGAACCAGCACTTCCCCAGAAGTCAGAGTGGGGAGGTTCAATGTTTTCCACCACATTATGTTGGGCAAGACAGATCACCGGACTAGTCCGGGACCCGGCAGAAGGGAAATCTGGACCTCTCAATGGGAGGGATGGGAGAGACTTTGATATCATTTTAACCTCACTGCAGAAGTGATGAAAGGTCTAGCCTCCAGCTCCCATTTATCCCTCAACCGTACAGATTAGTACAAAGAAAAAAACAACTGCATTCCCACAACCCAAAGTCAACGTCCTTACCTACTTCCTTACCTTGCTTACCAACGTCCTTACCTTGCTTCCTTCTTTCTTTAAAAGAAAATCTATTCTGTTGTTTTTGTAGCAATGGAAAATGGCATATGTTCATGATAGATAGTTCAAAATACAGAAGAAAAGACGTAAAAGATTTTCAAGTCACTGCCATTTGCACCCATCAGAAATAACCACCATAGAATTAAGGTGAGCAGTGTTTGAGATATCCCGTTGTTATGAATAAGGAAAAAAGAAAGGAAAGCCAAAACAGACTTGTAACAATAAATACTACTCAATAAATACTATTTTTTGCTGTGCTTGGTGGTGCACACCTATAAGCCCAGCACTCGGGAGGCTGAGGCAGGAGAATCTCTGTGAATTTGAGGCCAGCCTAGGCTACACAGTGAGTTCAGGGTGAGCCTGGACTACATAGCAAGACAGTATCTCAAGAAACAAAAACAAAAACAATTTCTATTTTTTTGTCTTTTAAAAAGTATTTAATTTTACTTTAATTCAACAGACCAAAGAAACTACCATCAGACAGACAAAAATGTTGAACTTTGGGACAGAATTTATTGATTGTTGGCTGAAAAAAAAATTAGTACATATGCACCCTTACATTTCCAACCCTTCTTCCCCACTCTGCCTTGGATACTTTTATTCTTTCCACACTGTCCAGACTGTAATATTCACATTTTGTCACCCTTTAGGGACGAACCCATGCTGTATGTAATGGATGCAGTGTTTAGGCCTTTTACCATAGCGTCTCCATCCCAGAGCGTCCACACTGATTTGATTCTGAATAGGCTGATACTGGAACTCTCCATGCTGAGATGTTTTGTGATTAAGAATATCTTCCGGTTAACTTTTACATCTGAATGGCTATTATATGGGCATAGGATTTTGTTCCCATTTTCTTCCAGAAGTGTTCCTTTACATAAATGATTCAGTCTGTCAGGTGGTTTCCCAAGGAGTTCTGTCTTTATCATTTAGGTCCGGTAGATGTACCAGGATAAGTTCAGTAATCAATCAGAAGACATCTAAGTGTTCAGAACTCACTAGCAAGTACTTATAAGCATAGGGATTCTCTTCTCTGGGTGTGAAGTTGACTTGTGTTCTCTGACCTGAGGGGAGGGACAGGAAGAACTGGAGTAGAGGCAGATGTGCAGTGGTGTTGAGCTGACTGAGCTCCCTTTGAGATTTTGTCAGTTGTGTTACAGGATTTACACTACCTAGCTGGGAAGGGGCAAATTCTGCCCCTTTGAGTTTTGAGTGACCTAAGTTTTTGTATCCTTGAGGTCCTGAAACCTTCACTTCCTTCAGAGAGAACTAGTTCTGATATTCACCTGCTGGTCTGTCACCGCCACCTCCACATATCTCAGCCTGAAAAGGAAAACCCAGATCTGATGATATAATGAGAATTCTCAGGATTCATTGGTACATAACAAAAGAATGCTTTGGGGGAACACTGGCTGATTTGAAGTTGAGCCACTTTGTGACTCTACAGTGTGCTCCAGAATTGTGTTCTGGGGCTGGGGATTTAGCTCAGCGGCAAAAGCACCTGCCTGGCAAGCGCAAGGTCGTGAGTTCGGTTCCCGGTACCTGAGAAAAACCAAAAAAAAAAAAAAAAAACAAAAACAGAATTGTGTTCTTTCCTGCTGCCCACAGGTTTTTTTTAATGATGTTTTATGTTGTATGGACATTATGCTCCTATATCTTTCTGCCAGTATACCTTTGGTAGTGTTCACTCTTTTGTTTTGGTACTGGAGATTGAACCCAATGCCTGCCCCTGCTAAGTACATGCTCTACCTCTGAGATACACCCCTAGGTTCTACTTTTTATTCCTGTCTACTCATTTCAGTTGATATCAGAAGAGGGAAAAATCAATCTAATTTTAGGAGCCTGTTTAACTTTTTAAAATAACATTTAACAAGGAATTTGTATTGGTCAGTATTGGCATGATAATGGTGCACAACAAATACTCCTCGAAACTTGGTAACTTTTAATAGCATTTGCTTTTCAGGCAGCATGTCTATGAATCACTAATGTGGCATGGATTCATGCTGTCCGTTGCCTCGGTTTGGCTCCAGGCTTTTGACTGGATGTGGGCAGCTCTGCATGTCTGTACATTCTCTTTGGACTTGTAGCTGCCTGCTGTGTCCCTCTCAGGGTTGGATTAGAGAAGTAGAAAGAGATAGTAGAAAAACCCCTACACCCACAGCCTCATTTCTTTGTCAGTCGGGCAGGGCAGAAAAATTCTGTTCCCACTCCAGCATGAGGCTGTGAACATCTGTGAACGATTTAATCTGCACACAGCCAATCTCTAAAGACTTCCTTAGCTCCATGGCGGCACTTTCGTGGCTCATCAGCCTGGCTGAGACTCGTTTCCATTCCCGTTCCTTCTCTCCCTCCTCCTCCTCCTTTCTGTCCCTTCTGCTCCTCCCTTTTCCTCCTACTCTTCCTCCTTCCTCCTCCTCCCTTCTTCTTCCTTCCGCTTCCTCTTCCTCCCTCCTTTCTTCCCTCTTTTTCTTCTTCTCCCACTCAAACAGTGGTATTTCTCAGATCCTCTTGTATACAGTGTTCCCGGACAGCCCCATACCTTCACGTAAACTTCCATACAAATTAACTTTGAATTTTCATCTTTTTTCTTGAGTTTCAACCCACATTTCCCAATACCACTGGACACTTTCACCTTGACGGTCTGTGGGTGGTTCAACCCACACCCGCTTGCTCTTCCTCTAGTCTCAACATGCTCTTCTTCTTGTCTCTTTATCTAAATTAAACTCCCACCACATCTACCTAGTCACTCCAATTAGATTCCTGGAAGTGCTCTTGAAAGAATTCCTCCCCTTCCCTGGAGGTCAGTTCTAGCGACTATTCCTAAATATCTCCAGCCACATCCTGCACTCCCCAGTCATTAGTTACCACCTTCTTAATTAGATCTGCACTATCTTTGACCTTGGTTAGTACAGTCCATCTTGTCTACAGTCATTGCCAGTAACTTGATCCTCTCACATCTGTCCATGACATCACTGACAAACTGATCTTTCAAAAACACAAATACTAAGCTGTTGTTTATAACTTAGACTCTGTCAGTGGCTTTGCATTGCCTACAGAGAAAGCATGTGCTCTGTGACAGCAGTTCTCAAGGCACTGTCCTCAGACTCATGTGGGTCCTGAGACCTTTGCAAGGGCTCCACAAGATCAGACCTTTTTCATAACCGCACAAAGATGTCACTTGCCTTTTTCACTGTTAACATTTACACTGGCATAAAAGCAATGGCGGATGAAACTGCTAGTCCTGCTAAACCTACTAGGACGCATTATTTCCCTCACTGCCCACATACTTGTGGTTTTTAAAAACCGAAGCAATGAAATGTATTTGATTCAATCAGAGATGTTGAGCACTTCCTGAAGTGGATAGGAAGCACGTAGGGCTTTCTGTTGCATACCGAAGTGGCATGGTTGTCTCGAAGAAAAGCAGACCAGCATCCGAGTGGGAGCCAAACTCTGGTTCCTTCGAAAGAATGATAGACAGCCAACCTGCCCGTTCCTGCCTGAGCATTTGGCAGGTGTTTTCTTGAGAATAAACAACGTGAGCCTGGCACTTCAAGGATAACAACTGACTGTATTGTTGCCAATGATAAAATTGGTGCTTTCAAGAAAAAAAAACTTGAATTTTGGAAAATGAGTACCAGCGCTGTGAGCTTGACAGCTTCCCAGTGCTCGCAGAGTTTTCTGATGAAATTGGTGGTATCACAAGTGATATAAATGTGATGAAAAGAGTGGGGAGGGGATGAAAATATCCATATTTGGAAGATTCATGACTCAGCGACCCATGTTTTCTAAATGACCTATACCTGATGTTACAAAAGCATGCATGATTAAAAGATACATTCAAGGTACAAAGGAGACCAGTGGATTTTAATGTGACTGTACAGAAAGTTCACATGTAGTTTTAGAGTCCATGTTGCAACTAACTTTTTTCTTTAACTATTTTCATTTTTGGTGCTGGGAATCAAACTTGGCCTCGTGCTTGCCAGACAGGTGCTGTGCCGCTGAGCTATATCCCAGGCCCACAACTAACTTTTAAGAAACTGCCATTTGTCAAGTTTTGGTGTAATAACAAAGAATATCCTTAATCATCTGAGAGGCTACTAAAATTACTCCTTCCTTTTCTAAGAATTTTTCTAAGTGAGACTAGTTTTTCTTGCACTAGTTCAACCAAACCAACATTTTGCAAGAGATTGATGGTGGAAGCAGATATAAGAATCCAACTGCCTTCTATTGTGCCAGATATTCAAAAATACTTGCAGAAATACAAAACAAAGATACTGTTTTACTAAATATGATACTTATATTCACCCATCATGGGTTCACTAGTGCTTTTCAAAGTGATTTAAATGTGTTAATACTTCTTGTTTTAATTTCTAATGTGGTAGGTATCAGTAGATAGTTGGGGTTGTTCAGTTTGTAGAACTGCTTGTCTAGATGTCACCCTCCTTCCGCCCCACTGACTGCCGTCCTCCATGTAGATGTCATGCTCGCTGTGAGCCTGGCCTCCAGGGACTTGTCAATCAATTGTGTGTGAAGTTGTCCTTTCCCTTTAAAACTTCAGTGTCATTTCAAGTGTAAAATGTCAGAGTGAGAAGCTTGTGCCAGCACTGTGCATCCCCTCAGTGAAATTTTTGCTACATTTTTATGCTGATCCACAATCCCTTATCCAAATCACTGAGAGCGAATGTGTTTTGCAGATCAAAATCTGCAGACCCTAGGAAGCTAATACAGTGCTTGTACTCTTTCCCCAGAAGGGTCTGGGAGAATACACTATCCTGAAACCCACTGAATGAACAGTGAAATGTATAAATATGCCTAATCAATGGAGAAATAGGATTAGAAGTCCCTTCCAAATATCGATCCAGTTTTGTTGCCTAACAAGTTAACCGCCATCTTTCAAAAAGAATTTGTGGTTTTCAGAGGATTTCTGGATTTCAGGGATGCAGACAGCACGCTCTGTTTTGGTTCACTCTTGTTCTCAGCAACTAGACTTTTCAGTTTCTTGAAAGCAAGACCTTATTGTGACACTTGTTTCAATGAAAGTGCTACAAATATGATGGATTAATTATGTTGCCTCCCAAATCAAGGCTCTGATAATAATGTCATTTTATCCCCATGATGTCTTATTAATGGCATCAAGTTTGTACATATTTTGTGCTATAGCAGATATAGGATAAGAACTCATGTCTTGTGATAGTAATTGTACATTTCCCCACATCAGGTAGATTCTAACTGAATCTCCCGTACCTGTGTGCATTATCTGACGGCATCATTTCTATACAGCCCACGAAAGGCTGTAGGCCAAAGCCAAGCTGTCGGAATGTCAGCGCTATCCACTGAGCTCCCAGGTGTTCTTTTGAGGAAATGTTAGGAACAGTTCCATACGGAGGCTGTGGAACATTCTCTGGCCTCACTGCAGCACTAGAGCTAAGTCCTTTCTTTGAAGCCAGAGCATTGAAAGTTCCTCACTGTGAAGCCAGATGTCCACGCAGAGATTTCATATCAAGGAGAAATGTTGTAAAATTTTCTCTTGCAGGCATAGAAAAGAGATTTTAAAGCATTGTTGCTTCTCTCCCTTGGCCACTGCCTGGAGTTCACGAGAAAAGGTCGGCTGCCAGTAGGGCATCTAGAAATCTGGTCTGTGTTACCAGAACGGCTTGAAGGGGGGAAAAAGAATATTTCATAAGACTGGGCAATTCTCACTGTGCTAAAGCTTACAGGAATCATTTTCTCAAAGAATAAAATTACAAACCTCATTGTAGGGTTTCAGCAGCAATGAGAAACAGAAAGAAATCTCGATGCCTAGCATCAAATGGCTTTGTTCGGGACCTGTTCACTAGGTAATTCCTGTCTCCCCGGCATGCACGTCCTAAGGCCGCAGAGGAAAGTGGCATTTTCTTTGTGCCCTCCTGAATTAGAATTAATAATGCTAAGAATAGAAATGTATTTTCCATCCCACCCAAGAAGGTTTGCCTACTCACTCAGAAAGGAAGACAGAGCCATTCAATCATAGCAGCATAAAGCATAAGTGCCATTTTCCAGGAAGAATGCTCTGGAAGATAAGCGTGGATACAATGTGACAGCGAGTTATGACCTTGCTTCCTAGAGCAAGGAGAAGCAATAACAATAAGTGAACAGAGAAGAAACGAACAGTTCTCCCTCGGACGTATTTTACCGCTGTCTTTCCTCTAGTTCTATTCTCGGGAAATTTTTTTACTTTATTTCACAACTTGGTTGAAGAAGATTCTTTGTTCAGTAAAAAAAAACTTTCAAGTGCTATGAACAGTATTTTCAACCCTTAAAACATTGTCATGCACATACTAAAGAAACAACTAAGTTTTGATGAGCTCAATGAGAGTGATCAAAGAATACAGAACACAGATTCTCCTTCACCAACGGCTGGGTAAATTCTACTCTTTCAAAGTCAGTAGGTGACTATATGTGGTTATCTTTAGTACTGCATGGCCCAAACATGGAACTGTTTTGGTTAATCAGGCATATATATGGGTAATCAAATATATATATTTGTTCAAATATATACATGTAAGCCACAACAACAAAAGTTATTGAGTGATTACTCTGTATGTACTACCTATCTGTATGAACACATAATGATAGACATTCATATTTACATGCACATGTATATTCAGAAGCAATGGGTTATTGTCTTGGTTACTTTTCTCTCGTTGCTGGGTCAAAATACCTGACACCCAAAATTAAGGAAGGAAAGGTTTATTTTGCTTACAGTTCGTGGAGGTTTCAGTCCACACCTGGCAGATTACAAGGCAGAGTGGCACGTGGCAGAGAGCTACAGCTCATGGCGGCAGAACACAGCAAAGCAACAACCACACACCAGGGCGGAATGGCCTCAAGCACCCTTTTCCTCTCCCTTACATATGCAAACTATCCACCCCAGGGTGGTGTAACTCTCACACCTCAATCAACTCTAAAAGCCTGCCCCATGGCTGCACAAGGCTTTGGGGGGACACACAGGCAAACCCTAACAGTTATAAAGGGTCCTAGTTATAGAAGACTTTCTAATGATTAATAAGTTAACTTTATTAGACCATTTTGTAATGTCCTGACTGCTGGCTGTTTGCCCATCTTTCTAACAGAAGCAAGGTTTCTTTTCATAACCTGGTGACTCTGTGTCAACCTCCTTTTCCATCTATCAGTATTGAAATATATCTCTTTGTACTAACTATTGTGATACTGACCCTTGCTGCCCAGGATTTACTCCTAGACAGATTTCACACTGTCATCTTGCCTTCCCTTCGCCCAGCCTCTTCACAGGTAGCGGCAACATACGGGTGCACTCCTCCAGTCTGCAATGTGCTGGAACTGGCTTCACCGGCATGAGCAAATCAGTCACCACACTCACCGGAAGTCTGCAGTAGATGCACTGTGGAAATTGGTGCACATGGCTACAAATTCCAATTCTTTGGAAGCCAGTTTTAAACTTTCACCCAAGTACAACTGCTTCAAGAGTTCCCTGTCCCCTACTTTCTTGATGAAAATGAGTGCCAGCTCCAGTTCTCATGATTATGGTGACAGCCTTATCAAAACAAGGAGTTTATGGTCAGACAGGCAGATGGACGACATTCTACTCTCACTTTTTGTAAAGCTCTTCCTAGCCACCAACCAGGTTCTTGCTGCATTTCTGAGGTATGTCATTCAGCTCTTCTATCCAGTCTCAAAATCCCTTTTGTAATGCCAGCAAAATGTAGAAAATATTCAAAGTACCTTGTTGTCTTTTCCCCAATTTCAGTAGTGTTTTCCTTCTCCTAATCACCCTCTAACTTCATGCATCATTGAACTATACTGACCAGCAGTCTTCCTCCTATAAGAGGGGTTACAGATCCAGAGGCGTCCAGACCACACAATCTCCATCACAGCTACTCAGCTCTTGTCACTGTGGTAAGGCAGCAGCCACAGACAGTGTGTCAACAAATGGAAATGGCGAGGTTCCAATAAAACTTTATTTACCAGAGCAGGCTAGCTGCTGGCTTTGGCCTGTTGTCTGCATTGTACAAAACCCTGATCTAGAAGCTCACTGTGCTCTTGGCTTAAATGATACTTCTTTCATTTGCTTTTCTGCTGGGCAGTCTTCCTGCTAGTGGGGGTTCCTCAAGTCTATATCTGGCTTTGCTTTTTCTTTCCTTTTCCGTAGTGAATTCACCTCTTCCTTGACTTCTCCTGTCACTTCTATGGAGACGATTCCCAGCAGCCCTGGCCCAATTCCTGTTGGGGTGCTGTATCTTGCACTGCGTGTAAGTGATCTTCTCTGGGAGGATGCAGTACCTCTTCAAATTCCATAACTACAACACTGAACTATTATCTCCCCTTCCAAATTGGCTTTTCCTTTCAGGCTATCAGGTTACCCCCCACATTTTTCTGTTTCCTGTTAGAAACGTTGGGTTCATCTTTGTCCTATCTATTTTTCATCCCAGATTATCTCACGTCTGTCACTAGAGCCCTTGAGTGTATTTCTTATTCCTCTGATATGACCCGATTCGGGGCTTTTCTCAACTTGCGATTGATTTAAAACAGCCTCCTCTCAGCTCACGTCCCTGCCGAAGTCTTTTAGTGCCATTCTAGTATAAAGAACTCTGCCAGAGAACTCTTAAATCGCTGTGATTTCCCTGCCTTACAAGAGCGCTTAGAAATCAATAGAAAAAGACGCTAACAATCAGTGTACCGAAAGAGCAAAGGATAAGAACACAGAATTCACAGACGGGACATTAATGTCCACTGAGTATGGAAAAATACGCACATTCTCACTCATAAGGAAATGTAAATCAAAGTACGAAGTTTTGAGAGTGTTGGCCACCTTCTGACGGGCATAAATTTTGAATTTGGGAAACACCCAAGGGGGAAGGTGAGGGGAAATGCGCAGTCCCGTGCACCATTATTGATTGTCTAAACCAGTGCAGCCTCCTTGAAGGCAGTACAGTTCATATCTAGCAGCATTTTAAATGCACATAACTTTGGCCCAGCAGTTCCACTGCTAAGAATTTATCCCATGGATATACTTGCAAGAATGTATAGCACCATTACGGCACTGTCTGAGTAAAAATCTGGGGAAAAAAAGGATATGTGTTGCTGTCTTCCAAAATGAAGTAAAATCTGCCACTAGACAGTGAGTGAAGAATACAGAATGTCATAGGCTGAAACGTCTCCGAATGGGTCATGGTAGTTATTTGGGGAGAATGTGACTCTCCCACTTTATCTTTCAATGATGCTTTAATTTCTTATAATATCATCCTACCAAGTTCAGTTGGGAGGAGCACTTACAACACCGAGATGGAGCTCTCTGCCTGGCTCCAGAGCCATCCTCGTGTCTCACTCAACACGCAGGCTCCTCCAGCCATGGTCAGTCCACAGCACCTGCTTCCCCTATGTGATGCCTTCTTCTCCCCTGCAGCCCCTTCATCGCTCCGACTGCCGAGTATTAGCACGGCCATCCAAAGGTCCCGCCCACCTCCTCTGGAAAGCTGGTCTGCGTAATCTCTGGGGATCTAACATCTCATAAAGTCCTATTATGAATGCGTAATGATTCTCTCACTTTTCCTGTCTCACATTTCTGGTTTCTACATGGTACTTGGCACTTAAAAATAAAATCTTAAATTGATTTAAAGGGTTTAAGCCCCCTTATTATTTTATAGCTATTATTGATTGCTTTTGGGGCAACTTGACGCACACCAGCACTAACTTTGGTGTTAGGAAAAGGACACCTCCCCCCCCCGCCGCATCCACCCCCAAAATCTGCAACAGCACTAACTTGGTTCTGAAGAGAAGCTGGGACACCCCACTCCATCCTCCTCCAAAATCTGCTGTTAAATAGCTAAGCCTTTGGGTTATCGACTGCCTATTTAAGATACAGACATCCTTAATATGAAGGCATTGAGGCATTCGTCCTAACAATGAGATGAGATCATCTCATTTAAAGAACTAAGAAGTGGTGTCTGCAGGGAGAAGGAGGAAGAAAAGAGTTAAAGGGTATTTTAGGAACTGAGGAATACAGCTTGAAGGCGGCTTTAGGAGTGGGGGGCAGCTTTGAGGGAGCAGGAGAGACTATGCGGGGGAGAGAGGAAAGCGCTAGGCTGGCGGGAGGAGAGCCCCTGGAGCAGGCTGCGCTGACAGCCAGCCCGTTGGCGGACTTTGTTTCACATCATCTTTGTTGCTGCAGAACTTTAACACCTGACTTCAGGAGTCTTTGTAACTACCTTGTACCTGAGCCTCTGTTCATGTGTATCGTTTGAGATACGTGCATACTTTTTAAAAATACTGGAATACGTGTATTGTGTAGCTTTTGTGTGTATGCGTGTATGGGTATCATTCCAAAAACAGATAGCGAGGCTGTGAATAAACAGTTGCATTATCATAACTGATTCTGAATAAATACACAGTCTAAACCATGGAAACATTTTAAAATAAGTCTAGCTCTTTCTGTTTTACATTCATGTGGAGTTGTTTTTAGGGGATTTGTTGCAAAGGAAATATATAATATAGCGTGTTAAAATACAACTTTACACAGTATTGCTAAGGAAACTGAATCAAAATCAATACATTAAGCAAAATAAACCTAATAGAAGACATGCATTACGTGTTCCAAATGTATATAATTGGAAAGAAATAATGTGATACCATCTTGTCATCCAAAAAGACTAAAATGTTATTTCCAGAGCTGTCAGTAGGAGGCTGTTGCTACAATAGCAGCAGTAGTAGCTGCTGAAACTGAAGATGTGGAGCAAGCGAGCTGGGGTGATTGGTGGGTTCCAGGAATGCTTTAATGTTGGAAGCACAGAGGAAAAAGTGGAATTAAAAACAAAGAGACAGCCCCCATTTTTTCCAGAGAAGCAGAACCCTTTTGCTTTTATGTCTCAGTCACTTGCTCCAGGATTCCTCATAAAGCCCTCAGCCACCTAAATAAATATTCATACGGCTGTTCAACATCTCATTAATAAAACAAGATTTGGTGGTAAAATATTTCAGAGTAACAGATGATTTGCATCTCACCCTTGTTTAACTTTAAATCTCAAGCAATTAATAAATTAGACTCGAGAGCTTTTTAAGAAGTCACATCTTACATGCACCGCAAATTGCATTATTTTTATGTGTAAATAATGATGAAAGGGGAGATTATTCCTTTGATGTCTATAAACTACCCTGTAAAATATGCAGAAACATTCTTGAGTTTAGTTGGAGCCAAAACAAATAGACTCGTTCATAAAACAAAGCAGCAGCATTCTTAGAAACAAGCATTATTTTTCTTTTCTTCCCAATTGCTCTTTTTCCATCTTTTATTTTCTTACCATTCCTAGTGGCGGATTCATTCTAAATTCAAAAGTGATGTTAGCCTGTATTTCCTCATCTGGAGACCTGAGCTCTTTTCAGATTCCTGCCCATAAACTTGGCTTCCTGTGCAGCTCTTCCCAGAGCTCAGCTGGATTGAACTGCCAGGTTTTGTGTAGTGAATCATTTCTGACAGAAGTATTTCATTGCTGCTTAAAAAAACTAATTATTTCAAATTTTAATAAATACTGATGTTCCTCCAAGAGATGTGCTTGCTTGGTTTTCCAAGCCGACTTATCTAATTTCATTTTATTTTAAAATAGTATCAGCAAATTCTTGCTCACAACCCCTGAGTTTGGTCTCATTTTTTCCTTTGGTGTGGATAATAAACAGCACTACATTGTAAATAAGTGTCTATCATGAAAGGAAATACAGAAATAATTTGTGCTCATGTTGGAATATAGTACGAGGGCATTGTTAACATCACAAGGTGGCTTATGTTATAGACCTGACACATGTATTCCTCTTTGAACTCATCGTATGTACTGATTTATGTACTCTGGCTGTGTGTAGTCCAGAAAACCAAAGATGTATGCTTGGCCTAAAGCTTGTCCCACCCTATACAATGAGCATTCCTCTATACCTTCTTCAGCCTTGTGGCAAGCAAGTCTACCATTTCTCCTCCTGGACTAGTGCTCTTTTCTTTCAAATTGGTCCTGGGCTCTGATCACTTCAGAGAGTGTAGTCTTCTCTATCAGATCCTGGGTCCAGTTTTTTCTAGCTAGGTCTTACCTCTGATTTTCCTTTTTTCTTCCCGATAGCGAGTTTCTACTCAAGCTCACCATCTCTCTGTTTTCCAACATGGTGTTCTTACCATTCTTCCTTTATGTTTAACAAGCTTTGTTTGTTTGTTTGTTTGTTTTCCTCCGGTACCGGGAACCGAACTCACGACCTTGTGCTTGCCAGGCAGGCGCTTTTGCCACTGAGCTAAATCCCCAGCCCTTAACAAGCTTTAATGAGCAGAGTATTAAATGTAGTGGATTCATGTGAATCTGTTTCCTTTGATACCAGCTGAAATCATAGTCCCATGTCACATCATTCAATAGTAGACTCAAGGATAAAAAGAATCTTAGAAAATTTCCCCCTTGGCCTCCTGCCCCCTCCTACCTTGTCTCTCATTTCACAAATGAAAATCGTGAGCCCACCCAAGGGGAAGGAAGTGCCTGGTCCTTTTTATGTTGTCGTTGGCAACATCAAGTCTCAAACCCAGGACTGTGAGGTCTTTGGTCTTTCCCCCAACCTCTGTATATTCAAGTACACATGAAAATGGAAAGACTGTTTTACTTCAAAATGTATATGAGCTTCCAGGATGAATGAAGCATCTTTCTCACAAGGCACTGTATTTCCTTGTGAGTCAGGCAGAGCTTTCCCTTGGCTTTAGACCGAGACTCAGCCAAGCCATCTCTCCCATGTGCACTGAGAAATGTTTCCTTTCAGTAGTTGGCTTTGTTGCCTGCTGTGATTTTTTTTTTTTAATTATCACTAGTTGTTCTTGGAAACAAAGTATTCAAGGTCAATTTAGAACAGAGGTCATGATTTGAAAGGAATCTTTCTAAACACTTTACCTAATTTAAATCACATTCCAAAGGAAGGAAATGGTGATCAATACCAATCTCCTACAGCTTCCTAGATGTGGAGATTCCACAGACACTTATGCCAACATGGATCTGTGAGAAGCCTGAGGAATTTGTTTTTCTAAGAGGAAACCAATTATATGAAAATCCGTTTAGTTCAAGTTACTTTATTTCCATGATGTCAGATGATCAGTGTACAAATAAAAGAAATCAATGCACAGTATTCTTTATTTCCAGAAAGATGTTGTCACAATGGGCGAAGATGGCAGGCTTTGAGTTAAAGGCAGAAAACATGGCAGGGCTTTGAGTAGTTCTTCAGCCAGCCAACTGTGACGTGTTCCGTGAAACCTGATCTTTCTAATGCTACGAGTTGTATCTTTCTTAAGGCTAAGCGTATCCTCTTAGATTATCTTGCATGTGTTGCATTATGGAGAGGCATACAGCTTAATAACATGGATTCTGGAGCCAGACTGGCTTGGGGTCAAATTCTGACAATTTAGGAACTGTGTGACTTCAAACCCTTACTTAACCTCTCTGTGTTTTGGTTTTCACATTTCCAAAATGAGAATAATAATTGAACTTGTCTAGGGAATTTTGAGAATTAAATGAATTAGTGTTTAGAAAGCATAAGAATTATGACTGCTATCTGATGTTCTACATGTATGTACTTGTTAAATTACCCAAAAAGGCCCTATTCAATGAGTTCAGCTATGATTAAGTGTAACCCGTTTAGAGAAATCTCCCTTAATCCCAGTCCCCTCTAGCTGCTGTGTGCCTCATGCTTCCTTCTTTCTTATTACCTTAGAGTCGGGCCTCTGCCACATCCTTGTTCGTAAGGCTCTGTACCCGCTGCCTTTCTCAGCTTGACTCTCTAGCAGCACGTGACACAGGGCATGTTCTGCCCGCCTGGTACCTCCTTCCTTGTCAGCTGCGTGGCCCCCGTCTCTCATGCCCTCAAACCATCCCGTGTTCAGGCCCATTGTGCAGGCTTCTTTATTCTCCACAGTTCCTCTTGGGCCACCTCACCCAGACAGCCAGAAACACACCTCCCTCTTCCTCTCTTCCCTATCCACGGTGTGTGTGTGTGTGTGTGTGTGTGTGTGTGTGTGTGTGTGTTTTCCAGGCCTTTTTCCAGACTTGACACGTTCTACAAAAAAACTGAAGCTTACCACGCCTAAAACAAATTATTATCAGAACCCCTTTAAACCTGCTGCTGAAGCTTTTGCACAGCAAAAGAAGCCACCAACAGAGTGAAGAGACAGCCCACAGAGAAGGAAAAAATTTCTGCAAGCTCCTCCTCAGACAGAGGTCCAATATCTAGAATATATAAAGAACTCAAAAAATCAGCCCCTTCAATTGAAAGACCCAATACAAAAAATGGGCATCTAAAATGAACAGACACTTCTCAGATGAAGAAGTACAAACAACAAATAAATGTGTGTCATCACTGGTCATTCGAGAGATGCAAATTAAAATAATGCTGAGATTTCATCTCACCCCAGAAAAAATGGCTATTATCAAAAATCAACCAATAAATGCTGTCAGGGTTGTGGGAAAAAGAGACACTTCTCCACTGTTACAGGAGGGTAGACTGTGCAACCACTGTGGAAATCAGTGTGCAGAACCCTCAAAAAACTAAAACTAGAGGGTCCATTTGACCCAGCTATTCCCTTTCTTGGGATCTTCCCAAAAGAATTAAAAGTGTCACACCACAGCGACACTTGCACACCCATGGTTAGTCTCTAATAGCTGAATCTTGAAAACAGCCCAAATGCCCATCAACCAATGGATGAATAGAGATGTGGTTCTTTTATACAATACTACTCTGGGAGTACTACTCTGTCATAAAGAAGGATACACTTGAGACATTTTTAGGTAAATAGATGCATCTTGAGACCATATTCTTAAGTGAAATAAATTGGACATGCATGTTCAAATATCTCGTGGTTTCTCTGGTGTGAGAAACTAAAAGTGTAAATAAGGGCCAATATGTATGATAGATACTGTGAAATAAGAAAATATTCAAATGGGAAGGGGAACTAGGGAGGGGGCGGGGGAAAGGAAGGAAGGGAAAAGGGAAAAAGGAACAGAAGGAAAAAATGGAGGCAAAACTTTTGTAAATAAGTAGGGGAAGAGGGCTCGAAGGGAGGGGAAAAGAGAATGAAAATGTAGCTTGTACAGGTACAAATTCCATATGATGAATGTGATCATTCTATGTATATCAAATGTACCAGTAAAATTAGTTTCTTAAAACACCCCGCTGCTGACCCTGTATTCCTGAGCGCGGTTCATGGCCATGTCTGCTGCTTTGACCCAACTGGAATCCTAGACCTCCCCTCCTCTCTCCTTTCATTTCTCATAGCCTGTCAGGCATGCGGTCGTCAAATCCTCGCTTGGCTTCGCGCTCTTCTTGGCATTCCCGAGGCCCTCACCTCGTTCAGGAAGACTCCAGCTCTCTTGCTTCCGAACCGGCTCCATCCCAGAATGCCCCTACCGAGTCCCCTCCACACACGCCCAGAGTCATCTTTGCTTCGCTGGGTCCGCAGCCCTGAGCGTGGGTTGCGGGCTCGCAGCTTTCCCTGGAGCCACGCCTGTCATCTCTCGCCTATCCCTTCCTTCCTTGCTCCCCACACTCTCACCATCCTTGGCCTTCTGGTTCTTTTATTTTATTTTATTTTATTTTTATTTTAAGGATAAAAGGAGGGAAACATTAACAGACATACAACATTTTACAACATATCACAAGCACAATACAGACAATACAGAGTTACAAACAA
>NW_004955478.1:5145251-5155047 GCF_000276665.1 Chinchilla lanigera | reverse complement strand
CAAGGAGATACAAACGGCAAATAAATATATGAGAAAATGTTCAACATCATTAGTCATTCGAGAAATGCAAATTAAAACAACACTGAGATTCCACCTTACTCCTTGGCCTTCTGAGAACTGCTCCGCTGCGATGCGCTTTCTGCCATCCGCAGCTTCTGGCACGTGCTGTTTCCTTTCCCCTTTTCCCCTTCCCCTGCCCAACTCCTATTCATCCTGCAGATCTTGTCCTAGACACCTTTCTGTAGAAAGATTACCTTCCCTCTCCCAGCCTCTCAAGGCGGCTCCATCTCGGCCCACACACCCTCTGTTTCCTCCCAGTGGCACAGCTGGTGCTCACAGTGGTTGGTTGGCCCTGCTGCTTCTCGGTGCCTCCGCAGGCTCTGTGCTCCATGAGGACAGGGCTGCTCCCGCAGAGCAAGATCTTGACGTTCAGTGCCAAGTACACCCCGTCTAGTGCCCCCTGTGTGCCAGTGTGCAGAACAATGACAATATTACCCTCTTTAGAAACCGCTTTCTAACCGTTAGATGGTATGGCAACACATGCAGAGGAAACAAGAAATCTGATTTCTTAAACATTCAAAAATCTCATGTTTTCCACTACTGTTTTCTTCTCTTTTCTCTCCACCTCTGTCTGAAGCAAATTATTGATAGTGTTTCTCGGAATGGTTCACATGGGAACACCTGGCAAAACTTTTAGGACAAAATTTTAGGACTAAGAAGACAGTCATGCTTTCAGGGTTTATCCCAAGACACGAACATTTTCTAGTCTGGCCCCTTTTAGTTCTCGTTCCAGAAGGGTCTAAAAGCTCTGCAAAGTTAGAGTTTTCGGTCCTTTCTTCTTACGATGTTTATCCAAGTTTTTAAAACTCACGTCGAGGCTATATTTTCAGGACACAAGAGTTCCTTTCATTTTATCAGCATAAACAGACTCCTTCCCCAAAAAGGAAAGTTAAACTCAACCCTCCCAAAATAAAGTCAGTAGAATTTAATCCATATTTGTTTACTACTGAAATAGACATTCAATTAAAGATCTCATGGGGGGGTACCATAATAGGACAAGCTGAGAGAGACCCTTTGTAAAATTTAATCATGGGTTATAGTCTACAGAAAAATAGTAGTTACTTGATTAAAATTAAAATATTAAATGCTACTTCCAGTTAAATGTGATAACAAAATACCACATTTATACGCCAGTACTTACACTTAGTCCTATATGGCAAATTAAAGAGATGGGCCAAATTTTATATTAGTGGAGAAAAATTCTCAGAAAAAAAATTTATAGCAAAGGAAAAAATTCTTCTTTTTTGGATTTTTGAAGAGTAAACCTGTCACCTGAAATGATTTTAAAAGGACAGGATCATTCAATCAGCTTCCCCGATTTTCTTTTATTTATTCCCTGCCAAGAAGTCAGGTACCCTTTTAAACACAGTCCCTGGGGGCTGGGGATTTAGCTCAGCGGCAAAGCGCCTGCCTGGCAAGCGCAAGGTCGTGAGTTCGGTTCCCGGTACCGGAGAAAAACCAAAAAAAATAAAAATAAAAAAAAAAATAAACATAGTCCCTGTGAGCCACCAGTGCCTCCACTGGGACACAAATTCTGAAGCTGCCAGCTTCCCAAGAAATAGTGTGCAGGAAAGTTAAAACCCAAAAAGCCAGAGGAAAATGGGGAAAAAAGAACCTGAGTTTTTAAAATATGTTTTCAGAGCAGTGCTTTGTATTATGTAGCATTTATAAAGCATCCCCTACGTGCTGGGGACACTGAAGGAAAATATGCACTTTCAAATCTCTGCCTTCAGTTAACCTTGGAGCTGGGAGGTAGAGCCGGGATCCAAAAGCCAGAGAGGAGAAACTGCTCGTGAAAAGAGAAGATAAAAATTAAGGACAGTGGTCACAATATGGCATTTCTGAAAATCAGCAAGTAAATTTCAAAGCCTTGTTTTTGTTCTGTTTCCAGTGTGTTTTTGGAATGCTTGTGTTTTCTGAGACTGGCTTGTTTTCTACCTATGCGATCATTATAGATTAAAGAGAGCACGTGCGACTGTCCCTACCCGTCCAGCCGCTTGCCTGTGGTACATGACACCCGCTACAAGGCCAGCTTTTAAATTCACAGCAAAGACTTTTAAGTGTAATGTGGTTACAAGTCCTAAAATAGACAGATTTTTTTTTAGCTGAGTAAATTATATTTCCCAATGAGAGCCCAGGCGTGAAGGTTAGCATTTTTCTAGGAATTAAAAAAAAAAAAAAAAAAAAAAGTGGGACAGGTAAATATAAATGCCAGTGCAGCTGAGAATGTCTTCAGGCTTGAATTGCTTACACCATTGTTTAGAGATACCAGGTTTCTGAAAGTTCAAAATGCAACTCTTACTTTAAAAGTTCTGGCAATAATAAATAATTTCTAGAATCCAGACCTGCAAGTCCTGTAGCTTTCTTGCCCCAGCGTGCTCCTGGCACGGGCCTCAGGATCCCGTTGTACCTGAAACGCTCTCTTACTGCTTCGTGTGCACTTACTGTTTTTTCTGCCATGGCCTCATCGATCCCCTGTGATGTCCACCATTGCTCCCATATTTGGAATTGATTTCTGTATCAAAACTGTTGCAGGAAAAGATGTGTTTCCTGTATCCCTTCTCTGTACACAAAGTCCAGCAGAAATATTGGTGGGTCTTCCAGTACAACATCACAGTGTAACATTACAGATACAGAAAGGTTAAGAAGCTTTTAAAAACTCAGTTCTTCACCTAAAATCAAACTTTGAGCTGGTTGTGTGTAGCTCTTGCCCTAACTACCTTCCCCTTTGACCTGTTCCAAGTGCCAAGTTCTTTAAAATATAGGATTCTGCTTGTTTCCACTGCTTTCTTATCATGATTCATTTCTGGTTCTTTGCTTTAATACCTTGTGTCCAGCTTGGTATTTGGCAAACAGTAGGACTCAGAGCATTTCTGCTGAATGAAGAAATGGACTTGGCGTTTACATCTACCCACCATAAAACCACATTCTGAAACACGATCGGCTTCCCACCTGCATAGCATTAGTATTATCACCCACAGCAATGGGAGGAGGAGGAGGAGTTGATGATGATGATGATGATGACGATGATGGTAAGGACGATATCAGTCTTATATTCCCCAGCTTTGCAAAACAGTGTTCAATTCTGATAATTCTTGATTCTCCAGACTCCATGCTACACTTCGCATGTCTTCGAGTGTTACATTTACTTAACTCTAATTACTCCACAGAAGAACCACAGCTTTGAACCCTAGCCCTAGTTTCCTATTCGTTCCAAAACGAATAGGCCCCTCTCTACAGGCGATCTTGTGGTTCTAGATAGAATTTGGTTCCACATAGAACTCAACCTATTTTCTCCCCACTTTTCTTGCTCCTGGTTTAAACTAGCCGCAGAGTCTCAGCTGACTTTCTTGTCTCCTTTCTCCCTCCACCGCAGTAACTGTTTCTGTGCCTCACATTAATACTTCTCTTCCTACGACCATTACCTCAGTCAACTCCATGCCTACCGCTTCTCACCTGGGCTCAGCCTGGGCCTCCTTGATGAAATGTGGTCCCGTGGTCCCGCTTCTTCATGGGTCGCCCATGCGGGGAACTTGACCACTTTTCTGTCCAACCCTAACGCGATACATAGCTCCCCTATCAGAAGCCTTCCATTGTTTCCCATGCCCCAGATAACTCCCAGCCCCTACGTGAACCCTAAGAATCAACCAGAGTAGACGATTTCTATTGTCTGACTATCCCACTTTTTTATACATATACAATTACCAGAATATAGGGTTGCTGGGTTTCGTGTTTCAAACATTATCAATCCAAATTATAATATGATTTGTGTGACCCAGTAGTAGAATGGAGGTGAAGTTAAGATTTTCAGAGGAGAGAAAATGAACTTACAGGATGGCTGTGGAAACTGGTAGATAGTTAATGGAGATGATGTGATTAGAGGATCTCGGGAGAGGAAGACTAGGCCTAGTATCACATTCTGAACTGACACATAAAGGGGCACGCGGGAGCTGCCAGCAGTAGGTACTGGGAGGAAGTGCTCATCTCAGTAACCAGTAATTATAAAAATTTTGAAACTATTATAGAGACCAAAACTAAGATCATAAAGCATCTGATTTGTTCAGCTTTTAACATTTTCATCAGTTATGTCCTCAAAACCCAAAAAAAGTTAAACATAATAAACAACTAAATATGTAATAATGTTACATATTTACATTGTAGGCAGAACTTGCATAAATACACGTACGTATGAAGAGATATGCATATGGACATTCACCCGTGCATGTATGTTTCATAGGGTTATATCCTGTTGGGAAGTATCAAATGTTTTTTGAAGAGAAGGCAGGAGATATTGCATAATTTAGGTGGGAGACATATTCAAGGTGTGGGTGCCAGAAACAGTGCCAAACATCTGTAATCCTAGCTACTCTGAGAGGCTGAGGCAGGAGAATCAGAAGTTCAAAGCCAGCCTGTGCAATTTAGTGAGACCCTGTTTCAAAAAATGTTTTTAAATTTTAAATGGGTAGCGATATAGCTCAATGGTAAAGTGACCCTAGGCTCTATCTCTAGTTCCATTAAAAAATGACTTAGGGAGCTGATATTCAAAGGCACCGTTAGAAGAGTGACCAAGAAAGTGTTAAGTACACGTGAAAAGCAGACAGAATTAGAAGAGGCCATTTAGGTGTTCTTGGGCCCATTAAAGATGAACTTACAGCTATGCATGGTGGCGCGCGCCTGTAATCCCGGCACTGAGACAGGAGGATTGCTGTGAGTTCAAGGCCAGCCTAGGCCACAAAGTGAGTTCAAGGCCAGCCTAGGCTACAAAGTGAGTTCAAGGCCAGCCTGAACTGCATAATAAAACCCTGTCTCAAAAAGAGCAAACAACAACAAAAAAGATGAACTTACGGAAGGAAAGTAAATTGACTCAACATAGAAGGAAATAATAGCTTTTGATGAATTTGAGAAACAAGATGAACTCTATTTGTGAAATATTTTAACTTTTACATCACCTGCGTGTGTTCTGTAGGAACCAGTTTGTAGGACAACAATTTGGTATATCTCTTAAAATAGATTCTAAAGTGTCCTTTAGACAGTATAGGTTTTTCCTAAAATAACTATTTTTAGATTTTCCTATGTTTTTGTTTCTAAAGTTAATATAATTTGTATCCTTTGCCGGTTTAGACTTGTAGTTGTCCAGAATAAAAACAGCAATTTCAGAAGGCTATGTAATAATTTGAATTCTATCAGCAGGTTCTAATTGTCTGCATACCTGGTACGCCCTAGACCGCCCCTATCTTCTAGAAAGCCAAGCGGTCCCCACCTCTCATCTTGCACATTTCCTGAAAGCCACCAGAATACTCAGTTGTCATATGTCATCTGCTTACCTTGCTATAAAGCTCGGAAGCCAAAAGCACACACAGGAAAAGTGAAGATGATTGATGTACGCAGATTATAGTGTGGTCTGGGCGGTCAGTGTACTATACTTTGAATGTATTTCCCTTTTATTTTGTGCTTTATATTTGCCTTTCACATTTCTTACGCTCTGCTTTTTCCTCCCTGAACCAGCATTAGCTAATTCTGCTGGTATAGGTGACTAGGGCATGAGCTCCCACTTAATTAGAGTTCTGTGCTGCCGCTAAGCATGGCCCTGTGCCCACCCAGCTCTTCCTTTTGAATGTCACCCACAGCACCCACCTACGCAGAGGACAGACTTGCATCTTCTCATCAAAAGTGAAAATTAGAGTAAGACCCAGACAGCTCTAACGTAGCTTACTTTCTAGTACTATTTTGGTCACTATTTACATTTGCTGGTGAGAAAGCAGAAGGCTTTTTTTGTTGCCCAAAACCCTTTTGAAGCCCCGCAGAACAGCAGAAATTACATGTTTGTCTGGGCCTCGCCAGTCCGATGGAAGAGGGCGGGGCTGACACAGTGAGGACGGTGATGCAGATATCCCTGTCCTGTTTAATGTTATTTCTGCAAGCAGCTTCAATATGCCATATTTCAAAAGTACTTGGAACTATTACTGCCTTAGATATAAAGAACACTAGACATTTTTCCAGGCTACTTTCCACCTGACTTATTAGTACAGAATATCTCAGTCTCCTTAGAGACCTAAAAGAAGCTGATAAGGAGGTGATTATTTTTGTCTTACTCTTCATCTTCTATATATCATGTCGATGAATTATGGAAAAATTATCATAATTGCCCCTCTCATACTTGAATGAGATTGTGTTCGTCTGGGTTGAGGCCAAAATCCTATACAACTGCTGGTTATTAGACCACACATTGAGTAACAAGGAGACAGTCCATGCTTGGGAGGTAGAAATTATTCTGGATTTATTGAAGATTTTCAGCAGAGGAGGAGCCAGGTCAGTATTGTGTTTTGAGAAGACCGTAGGCAACATAGAAGAAATTGGAAAATGAAAGATAAGTTAAAAAAAAAAAAACTTCAAAACATAGATGATGTCCATAGCAACATTCTTACATGAGTATCAATATCAAGTTTCTTGGGGTTATTTCTTATATGCTTCCTCCATTTAGACTGATAACACACACCCACAGCATATAATTCTATGTGGGGTCAAATTATGGTTTTATGCATTGTCTTGGTTACTTTTATCTCATTGCTGAGACAAAATACCTGATGCCCAAAATTAAGGAAGGAAGGGTTTATTTAGCTCACAGTTTGTGGAGGTTTCAGTCTGTACTTAGCTGGCTCCAAGGCAGAGTGGCACATGGCAAAGGGCAACAGTTCATACTGGTGGAAGACAACAGAAAGGAACAAGATTGAAAAATGATGAGCAGGTGGGGAGAGCAAGCCTCTCCCTCCCTTACGTTGTATGAAAACTACCCAGCCTAAGGTGTGTATAGCACTCACACCCATAATCCCAGTATTGCACCATGAATCAATCATAAACTCTAGAAACCCGCCCCATGACTGCATGAGGCTTTGGGGGAACATCCAGACACAAACCATAACATTCCACCCCTGGCCCCGCAAAGACTTATGTACATCCCTTTATGCAAAAGACATTTTAGTCCATCTGTAAGAACTACCAAAATTCTAACAGTTTCAGCAATGCTGAAAATTCCAAGTCCTGAGTCTCCTCAGAAATGTAAGACAAACTCTTAGCTGGGAGCCCCTGTACAAATGAAAAGTTAAACACTTCCAACATTCAATGGCACAGGATAAACATTACCATTCCAAAAGGTACAAATGGGGATATAAAGCTTTGGTACCAAAACAAGTACAAAATCCAGCAGGGCAAATATTAAGTCCTGTAGTTCCATGTCCAGCATCTAAAGCAACTTGTGGCACATTGTGAGCTCCAAAGGCCTTATGTGGCTCTGCACCTACAGCAGTTCTGGTGGTTGTAGCTCCCTTGGCTTCTCTCTTAGGCCTGCTGTGCTCCCTCCCTGCAGCTTTCCATAGACAATCCACATTCCTGGCTTTTCCAACCTTCTGGGGTCTCCACTACATCTTTCGCTTCACACTCACAGCTTCATGCACTGCCCTCTAAGGAGCACACTGCCTGGCCTCCCAGGCCTTTTGAAATCTAGGTGGAAGCCTTCTTAACCTCAGAATTCTTGCATTCTATATGCAACTAAAACCAATACCTTGTGGATGATGTAAAGGTCTGCTGCCACCTGGAGCAGTAGCCAAGCTTTCCTCTCTCTTGGCTCTAGGGGTCGCATGCCTGGATTGCTGGGCATGCTAAACCTGATTCTGAGGAACAAATTCTCTATGCTGCTGCCATTCTGGAACCTGGCGCACTGTGGCTTTCCTCCCAAAGCAAAGTCTTTCATCTTTGCAGGTTTGAGGCTGCAAAGTGTGGAGACTTGCTGCTCTTGTGATGCCCTCAGGCCATCTTTTCTATTCTCCTGTCCCTTCTCAGCAGTGGAGATCTCTTCAGCTGTCTTTGCAGTCCACAGCTTTAGTGGCTCTTCCTTTCTGGCTAAACTCACATTTTAAATCATCCTCTGGGTTCTTTCCTCTTGATTCTCAACATAAATCTGACTAAAAGCCCCCAACAATAGCCATGCCACTGTCCCAACATTCAACTTCATTGAAATTTCTTTTGCTGGATTAATAAATCCACTGCCCTTAATCTCAATCTTAGGCAAAGTCTCTGGACACAAGCAAAATGCAGACAAACTTTCTGCCAAGCCATACCATACATTGCCTGGAGTCCAGCACCCAATGCAGTTCTCCTTCCCAGCAGAAGCCTCCCAAACCTGGTCTTCACCAGCAGGATTTCTTTCAGCCTTCTGGTCTTCTGAGCTTTGACCACAGTCTCCCATACAGAACAGTGGAAGGCATTCCAGCTCTGCTCTTTCAAGTGACATCTCTGAACCTTTCCAAATACTTTCCACAAGCCATTTCCCAAAGCTCTTAAACCACATGGTCAGGTATAGTCACAACAACAACCCTGCTTCTCTGATACCAAACTCTGTCTTGGTTACTTTTCTCTCATTGCTGAGACAAAATACTTGATACCCAAAATTAAGGAAGGAATGGCCTATTCAGCTTACAGTTTTTGGAGGTTTCTGTCCATACTTGGCTGGCTCCAAGGCAGAGTGGCACATGGCAGAGGGCAACAGTTCGTACTGGTGGAAGATAACAAAAAGCAACAAGAGTGAAAAAGGAGGAGCAGGTGGGGAGAGCAAGCCTCTCCCTCCCTTTCATTGTATGAAAACTACCCAGCCCGGGGCGGGTGTAGCACTCACACCCATAATGCCAGTATTGCACCATGAATCAATTATAAACTCTAGAAGCCCGCCCTATGACTGCATGAGGCTTTGGGGGGATATCCAGACACAAACCATAATGTCTATGAATTAAATTTTTAATATCTAAGAATTATTGTTAAATATATGTGTGTGTGTATGTGTGTGTGTGTGTGTGTTGTTATAGTGTGGGGTTTTGCAATGGGGAACAATTTAATACAAGACACACAGTTTAAATAATTATTTTGTAATAGTCACCCAAAGAGTCAAATACAAAAAGAGTGCAGGAAATCTGTCCACACAGTAAAGACCAAAGAATCCAGCTGAGGGCCTGAATCACATGGTAATGTCCTTCATGAGTCCATTTGAAGACCTAGAGCCCATAGCAGTGCCCCCTATGAGTCCACCTGGGGAACAAGAGCCCACAACAATGCCTCGTACAGGCCTGTTTCATGGTCAGTGGTGGAAGCTAGAAAGTCTGTACCAGTGGGATGAAGGCTCTGTGCCAGGAGGCTGAGGGATCTGCACCTGAGCCAGAGAGCAATGCTCAAAATAAGAACCAGAGCTCCCCCGAAGGGTACCACAGCAATCCTCAGTGACAGAGAGCTCCTGAGCTCCTCCAGTGTTGAGAACAGCTGAGCTCCTATCAGGAAAGCCAGTGCAACAAGCTTCTCCAGGAGACTGAGCAGTGCACCATCTTCCCCTTCAGAGCCAGGAAGCAATGCTCAAAGTAAGGACCAGAGCTCCCCCAAAGTGAACTGAAGCCATTCCCAGCAACACCGAGGTCCCAAGCTCCTTTGACAATGAGAACAACTGAGTTAATCAGGAAAGCCAGCATGACAAGGTCCTCCAAGAGAAACAACAGCAATCCCAGAAAAACCAGTAGCTCCAACAGCTCCCAACAGCTTCCCTAACAGCTTCTAAACTTCTTCCCCTCCAGTTTCTGCCTCTTATCCTGCCAGCCACAATCTTCAGGTGGGCCTCTTACACCCAGCACCATGCTGGTTCAGTTTGGCTAAGTGTTACAAGTTGACCACCAGTTGTCAATCATATATATATATATATATA
>NW_004955478.1:5083570-5143776 GCF_000276665.1 Chinchilla lanigera | reverse complement strand
CTGCACCTTCCAGTCTGTTCCATTGATCCTCAGGTCAGTTTTTTGCCATTACCACGCTGATTTTATCACAGTGGCCTTGTAGTATAATTTCAAGTTGGGGATTGTGATGCCACCTGACTTGTCTTTGTTGCCCAGGATTGCTTTTGCTCTTCTGGATCTCTTCTGGTTCCAGATGAATTTTAGGAGTGTTTTCTGTAGGTCTGTGAGGTAAACTAATGATATTTTAATTGGGATTGCATTGACTCTGTACAACGATTTTGGGAGTATGGCCATTTCCACAATGTTGGTTCTTGCAAGCCAAGAGCAAGGAATATCTTTCCATTTTCTGAAATCTTCAGTCTCCTTTTTCAGAGTACTGTAGTTTTCATCATAGAGGTCTTTTACACCCTTCATTAGATTTCTAGGTATTTCATTTTTTTTTTGGATGCTATTCTGAGAGGTATTTTTCCCTAATTTCTCTCTCAGTGAGTTTGTTACTCCTGTAGAGGAAGACTGTTGATTTTTGAGTGTTGACTTTGTATCCAGGTACACTACTGAATTTGGTTACTAAATCTATAAGCCTTTTGGTGGAGTTTTTGGGGTCTTCCATGTAGAGTATCATGCCATTTGTGAATAATGATAATTTATCATCTTCCTTCCCTATCCCTATTCCTTTTATATCTCTCTCTTGTCCAATTGCACTTGCTAATGTTTCCAGAACTATGTTGAATAGGAGTAGTGACAGTGGGCGTCCTTGTCTTGTTCCTGATTTTAAAGTGAAAGCTTTCAGTTTTTGTCCATTCGGTATGATGTTGGCTGTTGATTTTTCATAGATGGCTTTGATCAGATTGAAATAACGACCATCTATTCCTATTTTCTCTAGGGTTTTTATCATGAATGAGTGTTGGGCTTTGTCAAAAGCTTTTTTTTTTTTTTTGCATCTATTGAGAAGATCATGTGGTTTTTTACTTTGGCTCTGTTGATATGATATATTACATTAATTGATTGTGTATGTTGAACCATCCTTGCATCCCTGGGATGAATCCCACTTGGTTGTGGTGTATAATCTTGATGATCTGCTGAATTGTGTTTGCTAATATTTTATTGAATATTGTTGCATCTATGTTCATTAGGGAGATTGGCCTGTATTTCTCTTTCTTGATTGGGTCTTTCTCTGGTTTTGGTATCAGTATAATACTTGCCTCCAGAAATGAGCTTCCTTTTCAATTTCATTGAAGAGTTTGAGAAGAATTGGCATTAAATCTTCTCTGAATGTCTTGTAAAATTCAGCTAGAAATCCATCAGGACCTGGGCTTTTCTTTGTTGGTAAGTTTTTAATCATATTTGCAATTTCAATAATTGATACTGGGTTTTCAGGATTTTTATTTCTTCTTGATTCAACTTCAGTAATTCATACTTATCTAGGAATCTGTCCATTTCTTCTGCGTTTTCCATCCTACGAGAATAAAGATCTTCAAAGTATGTATTGATGATCTTCTGAATTTCTATAGGCTCTGTAGTGATTTCACCCTTTTCATTCCTTATCGCATGAATTTGAGGGTTTTTTTTTCTTTTTTTGATAAGGTTGTCTAGGGGTTTATCAATTTTATTTATTCTTTTGAAGAACCAACTATTTGATTCCTTAATTCTTTGTCTTAATTGCATTAATTTCTGCCCAGATCTTTATAATTTCCTCCCTTATTTGGGCTTTGGGCTTGACTTGTTCTTTTTCTAAAAGTTTGAGGTGCAACATTATGCTATTTATTTGTTCTCATACTGTTCTCCTCATGTGTGTGTTTACCGCTATAAACTTCCCTCTGAGGACTGCTTTCAGTGTATTCCACAGATTCTAGTAAGCTGTATTTACCTTTTCATTTGTCTGTAGGTATTGTTTAATTTCTTTTTTAACTTCATCTGTGACCCATTGGTTGTTCAGGAGGCTGTTACTTAACATCCATTTGTTTATGGAGTTTTTGTGGTTCCTTTTGTCATTAATTTCTGATTTCATTGCACTATGGTCAGGTACTATGCATGGGATAATTTCAGTTCCTCTGCATTTACTTAAGCATGTTCTATGGGATAGTATGTGGTCTGTTTTAGAGAATGTCCCATGTGCAGCTGAGAGGAACATATATTCTGATGTTGTGGGGTGGAACACTCGTTAAACATCTACTAAATCCATTTGTTCACAAGTTTGGTTTAGTTCCGTTATTTCTTTGTTGATTTTTTGTCCAGTTGACCTATTTCTTTGTGTCAATGGGGTGTTAAGGTCCCCCATTACAATAGTGTTATTAGTTATTTGGTTTTTCACATCTATTACAGTTTGTCTTATATAGTTGGGTGCTCCCCATATTGGGTGCATACCTATTTGTGATTGTTATCTCTTCCTCTTTGAAGTTTTCCCCTAACAAGTATGTAGTGACCTTCTTTTTCTGTTTTGATCATTCTTAGTTTCCAGTTTGCATTGTCTGCAATTACAATAGCTACTCCCTGCTCTTTTCTGGGGTCCCATCACGTGGAGAATTGTTTTCCAACCTTCGACTTTCAGTCTATGTATTTACTTTTGAGTTAAATGTGTTTCTTGTATATGGCATATTGTTGGATTTTGTTTCTTTATTGACTCTGCCAGTCTGCTTCTTTTGATTGGTGAATTGAGGCCATTTACATTAATGTTTATAGCTGTTATGTGTTGGCTTGTCTTTGTCATGTTATTTACTTGCTGTTGCTTTCCTAATTTTACTCTCTGTTTAATTGCTTTCTGTGCTTGGTGGTTCCTTTCTATTGTTTTTCTTGAAATTGTGGTCCTTTTTATCTCTTTTTAGAATATTTTTTAGTACTCTTTGTAGGGTTGGTTTGGCACTCATGAAGTTCTTCAGTTGTTCTTTGTCATGGAAGTATTTTATTTCTCCATCAGATTTAAAGGATAGTTCTGCAGGATACAGCAGTCTGGGTTGGAGGTTGTTTTGTTTTAAGACCTGGAATAGTTCACTCCATGCTCTTCTTGATTTTATGGTTTGTATTGAGAAATCTATTGTGATTCTGATGGGCTTTAGAGATAGGTGATCTGATAGAGATAGGTGATCTGTTTCTTTTCTCTAACAGCTTTAATATTCTATCTTTTTGCTGGATTTCTGGGATCTTGATTATTATATATCTGGGTGTAGTTTTAGTTTGGTTATGGCTTGTTGGAGTTCTATATGCCTCATTTACCTGTATGGCAGATTGTTTTTCCATACTTGCAAAATTTTCTGCTATTACTTTTGTAAATAGTTGTCTTGTGTTATTTGTGTTGACTCCTATTTGATTGATGCCTATCTGTCTTACATTGTTTCTCTTTGCATTGTCTTGAAGCTGTTCAATTTTTATTTTCTGGTTCCTTGTACTTTTTAAGAGATTTTTCCTTTCACTATCATTAGCTGCAATGCTGTCTTCAAGATCTGAAAGTCTATCTTCAGCTTCATTCAAGAAGTTATGCCAGCTTTCAATGAAGGCTTTGATTTCCTGGATATCTGTATGAATCTGTTTCATGCATTCTAGATCCTTCCTATATTGTTCACTTAATGTTTCCATTATTTTTCTGTGTTCATCTATTTTTTTATATATGTCCTCTTTAGATGTGCTGAGCAATCCTTTCATTATTGTCATTTCATTTTTTACCTGAGAGATTATTTCTGATCTGATTTCTTCTACAGCCTTATGGAGTTGGGTTTTTTACTTCAGTTGTGATCATTTCAGAGATTTCAGGTATGTGACTTCTGAGTTCTCCTATGTCGATGTCTGCTGGACTTCCTCTAGTTGGCATGGAGTTCTGAGATTGCACTTTGGTCCTTTGTCTTGTCATTGTGGACGTCAGAGGCAAAGTATTGGGCCTCACCCTTCCCAGGCAGCTCACAGGAAGTTCTCTAGGGCCCCTAGATTTCCTGGTTGTCAGGCTTGCCCAACAATGGCAGCAGGAGGTGTGCTACTGGGTCCAAGATGCCCAGGCAGTTGATGGAATGCACAGATCAGATGAGAGCCCCAATGCCAATGGAGTGCTGGCCTTCAGGACCAGGGTCCCCAGGCAGTTGACCGAGGATGCCTGGGCCTCAGGCTGGCCCACAATGTCAGCAGAATATGGAGTGCTGGATCGGGATCCTCAGGCAGCTGGTGGCATATACCTGTCTCTTCAGAGCCTCAGGAACAACCCACAATGTCAGCAGGACTTGGAGTACCTCTCTGAGTTCCCCAGGCAGATGACAGAGAAGCACCCAGGGCTTCAGGCATGATGCAAAATGTCCATGGGGCATAGGGAGCAGGTCTCAGTTCCCCAGGTAGCTGGCTCATGGCACCTGGGATTCACACATTACCCACAATGACCACAGAGTGCAGGGCACTAGTCTGAGCTCCCTAGGTGGCTGGCTGATGGCAAATGAGCAACCTACAATAACCAATGGGGCACAGAGGGCCAGTCCAAGTTCCCCTGGTGGCTGGCTAATGGTGCCCTGAACTCAGGTGCAACTCACAAAGTCTGCAGAGCATGGGATGTCAATCTGAGTTCCCCGGGTGGCTAGCTGATGTCCTGGCATATTTATTAAGACTATTAGTTAATTAAAATAATCTTGTTATTAGGACTAAGTGGGAGATTCAGCATTTTACCCTCTAATAAGCCTGAAATTCAGACATCCCATTCCCCTATTTAGGGGCAATTGCTGTTATGTGTGACCCACACCTGCAGAAGGGTGAGGGAAGGGATGAGAACTGTACCATGCAGGCTACAGGCAAAGAACAATGCACAAAGGGGACTGCAGCCAGGAACTAAGGCCCTGACATCAGGATGAAGACAATGTGGAGTGATATACTTTGAGAGGAATAAAATGTAACCACAAGGAGGGTGAAGCAAGGAGATAGCTGCACATCCAGTCCAGTGTGAGCCATTGCCAGGCACATTGGTGTGGAAGGACAGCAGCAGGGCCTCCTAGCTGGGGCTCATGCCTCTGAGTCAAAGACAGACAGAAATGAAAGTACTTTGACACTACGTCACAGTGGAAGACTTAAGGTATGACCCTGCTCAGACTAAGTTGCTTTTAGGAACCATTCAAATTTTTGTTGAGAATGAACTAAGTGGATTAAGACTTTGTGTGCAATTTAAAGTCACTGTAGGACTAGAGTGACCTGAAAAATGAAGGCCCCTTTCTGAGTTCTCACCAAAGAGCAAGGGGAGAGCTGCCTCCACTAAGCAGGATTAAAGAAACAGTGGGAGACAAGACAGAGAGGCTTTCATGATTATGCTCTGCAAGCCCTGCAGGTTTGTCAAGCCAGTTCCATATGCATAGGGGGAAAGACATGGGAGGAGGGCATTGTGCTAAAAGTGCTTATATTTGAGTTCAAAGACTGTGGAACTTTTATTTTCCTATTGATACTTTTTAGAAAATGTTTCTTCAATTAATATGTATTAGTTTATAATCCCAAGTAAAACATAAATTTTTTAAATTGATATCAGCCCAAGAACAGGGTTTGATTCACTCATGGGAGATCAAATGGCCAGCTGTTAAGAAGCTGGGCTAACAAGCTGTGCTAACCATACATCAGTGAAGAACACAATTTTTAAAAATTAATTGAAAAGGGCCGTGGATATAGCTCAGTGGTGCAGTGCCTCCCTAGCAAGCCTGAGGTCCTGAGTTTGATTCCCAATACCAAAAAAAAAAAAAAAAAAAAAAAAAGAAACAAACAAAAAAAAGCCAACTAATTGATAACATCAAATTTCCTAGATCACATCTGTTCCAAGGATGCTGGTCTTATAATGCACTAAAATTAGTTTTATCAATTTTGGACAGAAATGGCACTGTATGTTAAATTTTAGGTGTTTGGTTGTGATAGTTCATTTCAAAGAAGCCATACTACCCTTACCAGTTTCATTATGGGCATAATTTATTAGAAAGAAAAAGTTTTGATGGAAAGTTAAGGCTAAACAAATTTTCAACTACACTGCTGAAAACTAGTACTGTTTAAGTACCAGTTGGTTTTTGCTTAAAAGTATATTTTCAATTGTTTATTCTACCTTAAATGTACTAGGTTTCTTTTGATTCAAGCCTGTTCTTGTATAGTTCATGAAGTCACAATATTATCTTCAAAGTTATTTGAAGGATACACATCAAGTTGTTTTTTATGAAAAGCCACATTTTAATCCATTACATATTAGTAGTGCTAAAGGAGAAAATGCTTACTTTCCTGATAATACATAATAATTATCAATCCAGTAATTTAAAAATTTGTTATCTTTTACATTTGCTTAAATTCACATGGGAAAGCTCAAACTTTTTTTTAAAGCCAGTGAAAAACCTCTAAAGCTTTCATCTTAAAATAGTAGACAAATCATCAAATTAGATGCTTCATAATTTGAACATTAATGTAATCCTCACTATGTATTTAGGAACATAAATGTTCATGATCACTAGTGTACATTGAGATTGGAATTCATAAATAACACAAATTTGGTCTACTTTCACTGTCAGTGAGTTTCATTTCCCATGATAATGACCTTTTAAAACAGTGTTCTTTAAAGTCCCTCAATGCCAAGAATTATTCCTGCCCTCATGGAGAATACAGCTGATCGGATAAGTGTCCACACATAAACCATCAAGGAGCTACACAGCATGGGCCTGGGGTGTGATGGAGGACATACAGAAGCCCTTTCATGAAAGGGTTCTGAGAAAGGTTGCTCTGAGAAGGTGATGTTGAGGCTGAGATGGAAAGGATGCGTAAAGGAAGGTTAAGTGTAAAGTGGCAGAATTGTGTTCTAGACAGAGCAGAATGTGCAGGCTCTGTCGGTGGTATGCAGTGGCTGTCCACAAGAGCGTGACCACTGCCCTCACCTAACGAAGTGCCACTCCAGGCCTCTACTTTACCCTCCCACTGAAGATCACCTTAGCTTCCCCTGCTCCAGATCCTCCTCCATGTACTGCACCATCTCCACTTAGCACACCTCCATTTTCCCCTTATTTTCCTTTGCAAGTGCTATTCCCTGTTCTTCCTTCCCAAGTCCTGCCTGTCAAAATGTCACTATTATTCAAGGCTCTTCCCAAATGCCACTCCCTACCTGAAGATTTTCTTGATTTTGTTGCATTTTCTCTTCTCATTTCACTTTATATAGGGTTTTTGGGAGTGTTTGTTTGTTTTTCGAGGCAGGGTCTCACTATGTACTTCAGGCTGGCCTTGAACTCACAGCAATCCTCCTGCGTCAGCCTCCAGAGTCGTGGGATTACAAGCGTGCACCACCATGCCTAGCAATTGATTTTTAAAATTTCACTATAAAAAATTTCAATCATTCCAAAAAGTAGAAAGAATAGTACCATGATGTTCCACACAAAAACTATCAAAATTTGAACATATTTATCTTTTCTTTTCTTCTCTTTTTTGCTAGAATATTTGGAAGGAAACTCAGCTATCGTATCATTTTGCCCTGTGTGTCACGGAATGTCTCTCAGAAAACATTAGCATTGTCCTGCTCAGTCACAGTCCCAACTGTTATATCTTGGAAAATTGTTCTTTTAGCATTATCTAATGTCTGTGTCATAATTAGGTATCTCACACTGACTTTCAAGTTCCGTTTTATAGTTAGTTTGTGAGAATTAGGGTCCATGCAAGATAGAAACATTACATAGCAGTGTAAAGACTTTCCTGTCTTTTAAAAATCTAAAGCAGAACCTTTCTTACTTTTCTGCTGAGGCATTGACTTCCTTCAGCAAGCAGGTTAACTTGTCCTGTAGAATATCCCACATTCTGGATTTATCTGTTTCCTTCCTGTGGTCTCTTTGAACTTCTTCCTCTATTCTTCTTCTCTGTTCTCTCAATTGACCGCTTAAGACACTTACTGTGCTCTTGTGTTCTGTCCTTATCACATACCTTCTATGATAATGTCAATTCCTTTAAAGATGAGACCACATCTTACCCAACTTTGTACCTGCCGCATGAGAGCTAATACATTGTGTGAACTCAAAAATATTATTAAACTTCAGTTTCCAGAAAGAGTTTTGATTCCTCTGGAAGCCCAGATATGGAGTTTATTCTCCATCTGAACAAACTTACATTAGGCATTAAAATGCCAGAGAAATCTCAATAGCATAAGTCACTATTTCCTCATTTGCATTGAAAGAATTCCAGCCTAGCTTAAAGTGGCATCTTCTTCTAGCTGAAAGTTTTTATCATTTGGAGAATCATAAAACACTTAAATGAAATTTCCAAGTCCTTGGCATTTTCTTTTGGCCCATATAGATGTGTTCTCAGAAATCAACTATAGCGTGCATTCAGCATGAAACTAGGTCACTAATCATTTTCTGTGATCAGGAGAATTGAATTTTGCTTAGTAGCTCAGAAATTAAACTGAATGGCTGGCTATAAAAACACCATCACATGTATGCTTTGTTGTTGATAACTAACTGCAATCTGAGCTTTAATAACTGGAAGGGAGTGGAAGAAACTTCAAAAGGTTGCATGATAAATGTTTTTGACAATGTGTCAGCTGAACATTAAACAGGATCTTTGTAAATCCTCTCATTTTAAGTGGTTTAAATGGAAAGTTTTAAACTTCTTCCTTCATAAGTATGGGCTCCAGATATCGCAGAATCCTAAGGTTAAAAAAAGAAAACCACTTTATCTGGCATAGATGAGTTCCATCCCCTGGGTGAGTGTAGGGGTGTGGGAAACAGGCTCACCTAAACAGACTCATCTTTACCTCCTTGTCCTGAACATTTTCTCTCTCATCCTCTAAGAAAGTGGCATGGACTTATTGGAATGGCTTCCTTTATAATGTGATATGACTGTGTAACAAGATAGTAGAAATCCTAATGAATAAAATTTAGAAGTAGCAGTGCTCCCCTAACACCGTCTTCCAGATTGCCTCACAATGTGTGCGTATACTGCTGTTCCTCATGTGGATACAGTGAGGGCTAGTAGAACAGGGTAATACAAAAGAGAGAGAGAGAGAGAGAGTGTGTGTGTGTGTGTGTGTGTGTACACATATTTAGTGTTTCAAAAGAAAACATAAAACAATAGGGTTTCTTACCCTGGGTATTAGTTTCCTAGAGCTTCTGTGACTAAGAACTACAAACAGGGAGGCCGGAAACAAAAGTAAGGTATTGTCTCACAGTTCCGCAGGCCAGACCTCTGAAGCCCAGGCGTGGTCAGGCCTGAGCTCCCTCTGCAGGCTCTATGGAAGAGTCGTTTCTTGCCTCTTTTGGTTTCTTAGAAATTCTTAGAGTTCCTTGGCTTGAGGTGGTACCCCTGCAGTTTGCTTCTATCATGACTTTTAGCCGATCTCTTCCTGTGTATCTTCTCATCTTCCTGTGAGAAAATCTGTCATACTGGATTAAGGCCCACTCCACTGCATATGACTTCATCTAATTATATCTGCAAGGACTTTGTTTCCATATAAGATCGCAATCAGAGGTTCTAGGTGTTACGACATCCACATATCTTTTTGTAGGATATCAGTCAACCTGTAGCTGTTTTGGCACCACCACTCTGGTAGAGAAGCCATTGCTGTCATCCCTGCTGAATCTGTGACACAAACAGACTAATTCTTTATCGTGTTTTCATACCTTAAAAACTAAGTACAGGACCTTTATGCAGAAACAACTCCAAATACACTCAGCTATTTTGCCTTTAACAAAGGAACAAACACTTTCACTGGAAGACAGATAGTTTCTTTAATAAATGATGCTGGGAAAATTGGCTTTCCACATGCCAGAGCTTAAACCTAGAGCCATATCTCTCACTCTGCACTAAATTAAGTCAAAAAGGGTCAAAGATCCAAATGTTAAAATAGCCTGGCAAGTGCAAGGTCCTGAGATCCATTCCTAGTTTAAAAAAACAAAAAACAAAAACAAAACTAAGTGTTAAACAGAAACAGTCTACTGGAAGATAGAATAGGTCAAATTCTCAAAGACATAGGTACAGGCAAAGATTTTATAAACAAAATTCTGATAGCACAAGAGATATTACAAAGAGTCAATAACTAGGATAATACCATATAAGAAACCTTTTACATAGCAAAAGAAACCACCAGTAGAGTGAAGAGACACCCCAACAGAGTGGGAAAATGTTTTTGCCAGCTGTTCCTGAGACAAAGGACTAATATCTAGAATATATAAAGAACTCAAAAAAATCAATTCCCCCAATTGAAAGACCCAATACAAAAAATTGGCATCTGAAATGAATATATATGTCTCAGATGAAGAAGTACAAATGGCAAATGAAAATGTGAAAATATGTTCAACATCACTATTCATTTGAGAGATGTAAATTGAAACAACACTGAGATTCCATCTCACCCCAGAAAGAATGGCTATCATCAAGAAATCAACAGATAAAAAATGCTAGTAGGGCTGTGGGGAAAATGGAACCCTTCTCCACTGTTGGAGAAGTGTAGACTAGTGCAACCACTGTGGAAGTCAATGTGGAGATTCCTCAAAAAACTGAAACTAGAGGTTCCATTTAACCCAGCTATTGCCCTTCTGAGTATCTTGCCAAAAGAATTAAAAGCATCACACCACAGCAATATATGCCCATCCATGTTTACAGCAGAGCAGTTTGTAAGAGCTAAATCTTGGAAACAACTCAAATGCCCATCAACAAACGAGTGGATTTTTTAAAAAGTAGTTTTTATATACTATAGAGTACTACTCTGCCATAAAGAAGGATAAATGAGACATTTTTAGGAAAATGGATGCACCTTGAGACCCTATTTTTTATTTTTTTATTTTTTATTTTTATTTTTTTTTGGTTTTTCTCTGGTACCAGGAACCGAACTCACGACCTTGCACTTGCAAGGCAGGTGCTTTTGCCGCTGAGCTAAATCCCCAGCCCCGAGACCCTATTTTTTAAAAGAGAGAAAAAACAATAAAAGTGATACAGAATTTCAAAACAACATGACTAAAAACTATATTCTTAAGTGAAATAAATTGGACACACGTGTCCAAATGTTGTGTAGTTTCTCTTGTGTGAGAAACTCAAAGGGTAAATGAGGACCAAAATGGAGGATAGATATTGGGAAGTAGGAGAAAAATGTTCAAATGGGAAAGGGAACAAGGGAGGGGTTAGGAGGAGGGAAGTAAGGGAATGGGATTTTTAAAAATGGAAGGAAAACAATAGAGACAGCATTTTGTAAGTGGAGAAGGGAAGGAAGATTAAAGGGAAGGGGAATGGGAAAAAATAACTGGTACATTATGAACAGGTACAAATTCTCTTTGATGAAAGTGATCATTACATATGTCAAAAGCGTACCAATAAAATTTATTATAATATGTGCATACAGCGTCCTTAAAGCAAGTCCAGAGCATTGTGGGTGATTGGGGTCTTTTGAAGGAAAGAGATGCCAGCATGGGCAGGAGAACACCATTCCAGATAAAACTAAGGAAAAGCTCAGAGCGTTGGGTGGGGCTGGGCTGGTTGGCATGGAAAGGTGGAGGTTGAGAGGCAAGAGAGGCAGGTGTCAGGGTGCGCCCTTCTCTGCCCTAGGGTCAAGCTGACTGGTGCCAGTGTCCTCTCCAGAAGTCTTTCCAGGTGGGTAGCCTTGGACAATCTCTAGGAGCCTTAGCTGGTGCTTGTAAAATGAGGCGTCTACCTTCTAGGGATCTTGTGAAAGAAAACTGTGTATTTAAAGCCCCTGATACAATGCCTGTCCTGTGGGAACTAACACATTAGCTCTGAAGTACTTATTGGAGCACAGTGAGAAAGAAATCCACGCAGCTTTGGGGGCAGCCAGTTGAAGGGATTCAGACCTGGCTGAAAGAATTGTCACTTTGATCCTGTGAGTGTGCAAGAGGGCAACCTTGGGGCATGTCGTCCTGGTGTGCAGGATACCACAACTGGCCAAGGTCTGGAACGGTAGATAAAAAGAGGCCCTAGGCAGATAGCATTTCAAGTAGAAGCTGAAATCGAAGTTGAGAGTAACGGCTGGGAGCAAAGGGACTCAAGGAGGGTTGTGAGATTCACATTCAGGGGGCTGAAAGGATGGTTGTGTCATGGACCAGCAGGACAGTTGAGGAGGAGCTGGTTGAGGGTGGAAAATCATGAGTTCAGTCTTAAACTTGATGCTTCAAAGGATGCTGAGAGACAGTTGGAGATATCAACTTAGGGGACTTGTGAGACAGTGGGTGTGGAGTAGAATGTCAGGTGTCCACAGCAGACAGGCCCGAGTTAGAGACGGTGTTTCCAGTGCCTGACGTTCAGGCAAGCTGGAGTGGTGGTATGCGTTCACACTCGATACCTCTAAAGCAGAACTCAGGTCCCACTGCTGTACCTCAAACTGTCTCCTACACGGTCCCTTTTGTGGCTCCACATGGTAATGGAAACACCATTACTATTACCATTAAATGTTTGACACACTGAAACTGTTTTTCTCTTCCTTTCCATATTTTCTACTGTGTTCTGTTTTATGCCATTACCATGCTGTTTTTAATCACTGTCTTCTGTATAGGGGATTTTGTCATCTACAGATAATGGTAACTTGCCTTCTTCCTTTCCTGTATATATCCCTTTTATTTCCTTCCCTTATTGTTGTCTCTAATGTTTCAAGTACTGTATTGAACAGGAGCGGTCATAGTGGACATCTTTGTCTTTTTCCTGATTTTAAAGATAAAGCTTTCAGTTTACCCCGCTTAATATGATGTTAGCTGTTGGTTTGCCCTAAGTGGCTTTTGTCAGATTGAGATAAGCTCCTTCCATGCCTATTGCATTGAGGGTTTTTAACAGGAATGACATACAGTTTTCTCAAAGTTTTTTTCTGCATCTATTGAGATGATCATATGATTTTTGTCAGCTTATATGATGCGTTACATTTAGTGGTTTGCGTATGTAGAACCATCCTTCCACCCTGGGCTGAAGCCCACTTGGTTATGACGGCACAGTGGACACCTGACGTGGAGTTTCCTGTATATTTTATGTTACACAGTATGGAAATTATGCAGCAGCAGCAGCATTATTATTTAGAATTTCCAAACCATTTCGTACTGACGCTGTGTCTCTTTCTGTATTCCCAACTTTTGGCTCTCTGCTTGCGCCTTTTCACATATGACCACGAGGCCACAAACACATTGCTCCGGGGTGGGCTTCCTGCCCTGCCCTGAGAGGGTAGAGTGAGAACTGTTCAGCCCCACAGATGCACTGCTGTGTCTTACCAACCCTGTTCAGAGCATCTAGCATGCCTCACTGCCACCATTTTCCACACCGCTGCCCCCTGATCCTCTTAGGCTCTCTTGGTGTTCCTCATCCCTTCAGGATGAAATCTACAGCCCTCCTGGTGCACAAGGCCCTTCTGCGTCGCCCAGGCAGCCTTTCCTGGGTCAGCAGCCGCCCCCCTGCCCCCTGAACACCTTGGGGGTCCCAGCCCCTTGACTTTTCTTCTGCAACTAATTCTGCACCGCCCCCCACAACTCTCCTCTCTTCCTGGCAGTCTCCTGCATACCCATTACCTCCTCAATGAGCTATTCTCTGTCCAAACTACCCTAGCACAAATTGCTTTCCTGTGCATTCGTTCTCATGCTTGGTGAGATTGTGTACAGGGCTGTTTATGTAGGATCACAATTATATCCTGATAAGTTTGTCATAGCCATTATATTAAATGCTTTTTGAAAGTAATGTATGAGCACAGAGCCTGCCCCATGCACACAAATGTTTTTTATTAATTTATGCAACTGATTAATTAGCCAAAGGAGAGAGTAAATAGGGAGTAGAGTGAAGAAGAGTTTGAGAAATACCCACAACTAACAGGGAAAAATAAGAGAAGGAGGAGCAGGATGCATGTAGGAAGTGAGGGAAAGATAAACCATGGTTTCGCAATATGGAAGGAAAGGATTTCTGAAAGGAGAGGGCCCCAACAGTGTCCAGTGCAACAGAGAGATCCAGAAAAAGGATGGAGGAGATGCCACCAGATTGTAAGCAGGTCCCTGTAGACAACATGCTTCTTAAGTGCTGGAAACCGACATCAGGCTACAGATGCTGAAGGAGTTAGCTGCTGAGTGAGAAATTCGAGCAATGGAGTAAAAACAAACAAGCGAACAAAGGATAGGTGGTCATCCTCAAATAAAAAAGTATCAGGGTTGAAAAGGCCATCAGGGTGTCTCATCTGTCTCTCCCCATATAACATACAAAAGGCAAGGAGAGCAGGCTCTAGAGGGGCAGCTGGTGAAGACAGGATAGAGGGAGGCTCGACCAAAGGGGAGGTCTTTGGCTGTGACTGACCCTTGGAATTTGGGAAAAGGACAATGATAGATGTGTTATCTTAAGAAAACTAGAACAGACCCCACTTCTGACCCTCAATGGAGCAGACTGGGTGAAACCTAGGGACAAAATAAGGAAAATACAGTTTGAGAGGGGGGCAAAAATCTGAAAAATTTTAATGGGACTACCCCAATTGTTTTCAATGAAAGGTAACTTGATCTTTATGTAATTGGGTTGGTGTTACCAGTCAATACCTATTACTGTGGTGTAGCTAATACTTTACCAAGCATTTGAAAGATCGCTTTAGAAATATAGGGAGGCAGAGGGGGAGACTTGTCCTTAGAAAGCTCATAGTCATAACAAGGGGAAAATGTTCAGATGAAGTCACAGTACAAAGAGATAGGAGGGCCTGGGAGATAGCTCAGTGGCACAAGTGCCTGCCTGGCAAGCACGAGGTCCTGAGTTCAATTCCCTGCACCAAAAACAAACAAACAAAGAGATATGCAAATGTGTTCTCATAGAGAAGACTTAAGGACTGCAAAATACTAGTTTCTTCCAATCTAGATTTGAAATGTTTCATGGAAGAAATGAATCCTGACATCAGTTTTAATAGGGGAGAAGTTCATTTTGTTGGAGGAGATTTGGGATGACCCTGCAGGCTCCACAGATCCCATGTGAGATTGATTACATGTAAGAAAATTGAAATTTAAATGAATGACTTGCAAGTCTTCTCTTTTCCCTGAACTTGTGTTGAAGAGCAGTGGTCTGTGGGTATTTAATAATTTACACTTCTGTCCTACAGAGAATAAGCTCAAATCTGAGGCATTATCACACTGGCCAGATGAGGGAATTCTTCTATGATCCTGAAAAATCCTAGCCGTGGTTCTTGAACTTGATCCTAGATTTCTACCACCCAAGATAAGAGCTTGTTCACAAGTAGAGCTGTCTGAAGCATCAGGGGAGGAAATACACTTTAAATTTCCCGAGTAGAAATAGACTGGGCTACTTTAAGAGATGTGGGTAATGTCGGATGGTCCTCCGTGGGACGAGGGAAAATTAACGAGGTATATTAGGAGATTCCAGCTTCCTTAGATCATCAAAGCCTTGACGTAACATCATCTCTTTTCCTGGAACCTCTGTTAAGACCAGGAAACACTTAACTTTTTAAAAAAGTGCATTTTTAGGACTTTTGAAGGAAATCCTTTAGGAATTTTAAAGGACTGAAAATAGATGTGAGAGGGGGTAGAAAAGAGAGCAAAAATGAAAACTTTCTTATTCTTTGAAGAACATACTATTCTTATTTTTTTTTATATTGGCCCTATCTTTGCCTTTTCTTTTGAATCAGTAGCCTACGAACTCATACCCAAGTGCAGTTTCTCAGGCATGTGGTTTGTTGTAACAACTATTAAAAGTTTTCACCTGAAAAGAATTTTGTCTTGTTTGAAAAGTAACATATGTATTGGGTTAAAATCCCCACAGATCGATTTTCCTTCACACCAGTATCACAAGAGAGACAGAATCATGAAAGGTTAAAAAAAAAAAAAAAAAGTGCTTGTTTGGAATGTGAGAGAAATTTTAAAACCTGAATGCAAGCTGTAAAGGAAAAAAATTATACCATTGTGTTGTAAGTGCATTTTTGGCCCCTCCAGTAACTATGGCTCTGTAAACTGTGGCTTTGCTGTACATCTGTAGCATGAACCAGCTCTCCGCTACTATAGAATTACTAATAAAACAGTTTTTATGGTTTGTTATTCATCCTGGGTAGGTCTGAATGAAGAAATCACTTTAAAAGAAATCTTGAGTGACATTTCAGCTGACAAAGTCTTGTTACTTTTGTTAGTAGATTTAGCCTATTTAAAAATAATAATAAAACTGGAGCTATAAAGGCCTCTGCAAATAGCCAGTGAGACCACCCAGTAAAAATGTCACATTCTACTATTGTGTCATCTTCAGTAGCTCCACTTTTCTGGATGACAGAGCTTGGTCTTCTTGCTTTGTCCCATTCACTTAAGATATGATGAAAAATAAGTCTGTAAATCTGATATGAATATAGAGATCAATTCTATTGCTTTTATTTGCATTTTACCTTACTTTTCAGTTAACAGTATCAGAAAGAAAAACTTTTATCATTCCTATGATTAATTTACATGTCAAGGGCTGGGGATTTAGCTCAGCGGCAAAAGCGCCTGCCTGGCAAGCGCAAGGTCGTGAGTTCGGTTCCCGGTACCGGAGAAAAACAAAAAAAAAAAAAAAAAAAAAATTTACATGTCAAAGAAAATGTATTCATCAAAAATATTATCAGCACCATTTGTAGACTAAATTGGAATAATGCTGTTCAAATAAATGTGGGCATTATTAGCAAGACAATTAAAGTTTAAATGAGACTCACCTTTATTTCACCTTTATAATTAGTGTCCCCTCACTGTAATCACAGGGTGGGTGTGATTTTTGTTTGATGAATCAGCTAACCAGTGGGAAATGGGTTTATGGCAAGATGTTATAATCTTAACAGATTTCTGTGACACAAATTTTTAAGTTCTCTTACATGTTTTAAATGGAAAATAGACAATTACTATCAAAAACTATACCTTGAATTTTATTATATATGAATTTTACCTCCATGAAAATAAACCTTCCCGTCCCAGTTATCTTGTCCTTTGGTCAAATTATGAACATCTCACTCCCTGCTTTCTTCATGTCTGGAATGTTTTTGAGGGAATCTTCCTACACTCCTACCTGTTGAATGAGAAATAAATCGTCTGCTTACTCCAAAGAAAGATAGTAAATTCAAGTCTCATGAAAGGAAGTGTATGATGACTTCATTTTTTGGGGGGGGCGGTTTTTTGTCTTTTTGAGACAGGGTCTCACTATGCAATTCAGGCTGGCCTTGAGCTCACTTTGTAGCCCAGCCTGGCCTCGAACTCAAAACGATCCTCCTGCCTCAGCCTCCCAAGTGCTGGGATTACAGGAGTATACCACCACGCCCAGCTTGAGTTCATTTTTTAAAAGAGAGAAAACTTTAAAAGCTTTTTTGTTTTCCTTATTATGGAAACTTTCAAACATCATAAAAGAAGGAAGAAGAATTCCCAGAGCTCCATCTACCCATCACTTAGCTTCAGCAGTTTGCAGCAGTTCACCAGGGTGACTTCTTTTTGGCTGCAGCATTAGTATAAATATGCAGCTATTTAAAATTATTATTAAACTTCTCAGCTGTGCAGAGCTTACAGCTAACAAGGCCCTCTCTGACTTCAGCCAGCAGAGACTCCTCCCTTCTCTTGCTGCACGGCATAGACTTTTCCGCAAGCCTCTGAATCTACGACCTTGCTGACCCCAGCTTTACATTCACAAAGGGCAAACCTTTAATTCACGTTGCTCTTACTTTCACGTGGCTTACTGTAGTTCTTTAAATAACAGAGCACTCTAACACTCCCGGTTCCCACTTCCCAGATCACATGCAGACAAACCTGCGGGAGAGAACCAAAGAAGGGGGTCCATTCACTCTGCCCCTCAACTCAGGGCAGGCCCAGAAAACTGTGCCCATAGTTAGGCCTCAGGATGAATTGTGAAGCAGCCAGACATGAGCATTTTGCCAAGATTTAGCAACACAGAATAAGGCAGAGGTGTCAAACACCTTAACTTTCAAGTCAGTGAGAACTGGTTTGAAATTTAAAAAGGGAGAGACATGACATAAAGTATGTAAGAGGATACACCTCTGGCTGGAGTCACTCTGCTGTGACAGTGCTTCCAGGAACAGCTGATTGGGAGATGGTGACTTACACTACTGATGATTCTGTTCTGATTTGCAAGTGGATTCTTCCAAATTCACGTGATCAAGGTTTTGTTGAGATGGGAAGGAGCTTAAAAATGTATTCGCTAGTGAGAACCTTGAGCACAGATGGTTTAGATTATAAGATGAAGACACATTTGCATGCACAGCCATTGGAAAGAGGGCAGCAAAGTAACAGCTGTGCGGTGCCCAATGCGCCTAGCTAAAAAGTTGGCCAGAGGCAAGTGCAGAACTCTCTAGAAAGACTCCCAGTCAGAGCAAAACACCAAGTCTGAAAGCCTGGTAAATGTCTTATACACTGGGAATATTATGGTTATATTTCTTAATCATTGTAGTACAATATTTCTTTTCTCATGAAGTGTTCCTCTATTCAATAACTTTTTCGCTACTTTATAGTTGAAATAAACTGCTTATTTACTCATTATTAAGAGACATGTATCTGCTATCACTTTATGCTTCTTAATTTATTTGGAACCACAAGAAACTTTGGCTTTTTTATAAAACTGTGCATAATTCCACATTAGTGTGGTTTTACAAGTTCAGGAATGACTTACTCTGAATTATGTTTTCAAATTTTGTGCAAACTGCATTAACTATTATATTCTTTTTCTCCCAAGCCAACAGAAGAAAAACCCTAGTTGTGTCACAGGTGCCATTCAAGGGGCACATCAGCTGTCAGGTCCTTTTCCTCAGCCCAAAGAGCCCATAACATATGAAGCCTTTTACACTTTATTTTTCTCTATTACATTTACATTTTAAATCAACTTAGCCTAGAACCTTCTCCCCTTTAAGGAATGTGGTAGACTGTCATTGTTCTTGTAAAGTTTATTGTGTCATTGATATTTTTCTTCTGGGAAGCATCATTCTTTTTTCCAAAACCAACGCAAAGCACTCTGAAAGTCAGGAATGGGGAAGCTCTGCAGCTCTCTGCAGCTCTGCAGCAAGCTGACTCACATATTCCTAAAGGCAGACTTAACAGAGAAAAGAATTGTCTTTGCAGTGATGGCATAAGTTAACACAGCAAAGCTAAGGGATGAGGAATCATTTTACAGAATAAACAGCGTAAGTGTTCAACTTGAACTTTGTTTTATATTTTTGACATACTATTGGACACTGCATTCTTCAGTTATCTTGCGGATTTCTCGGGGATAAACTAAAAGTTGCAATTATGTATATGTTGGGGGGGTGTCAAATTTAATGTTTTTTTTTTTTTAATAAAGAGACCATAACTTAAAAGAAAGTTGCCCCCAGATTGTACTGATCAGGGAGTTGTGGTCATTTTTACAAAAGCTTCATGTCAAATTTTGTGGTTGGAGCTCTAATAACATAATTATTTTAGAATGTAAAACCAGGAAAAGTTACCAATACAAACCATCATTTTCCTTTCATGTGATACACTTTTTTGAAAGTGAAATATTACTTGATTACCTTTACACTGATTTTCGATAGATAATAAAAGTAATTTCAAAACTACTTTCTCTGATTAACCTTAAAAAGATCACATTTTACATTTAAACTATGAGTGAATTTTTAAGTGCTATTTTTTGAAATGCCAATGTAATTTGAATTCTGTTTTGATAGTATTGATAAAATGTGGTAGATTTAATAGTTTTTCACCATATGAAAGACTATGGAGGAAAGATCAGATCTGATTATGTTGCACTGTCCTCTTTGAAGATAACACTTAGGCAGATTTCCCTCATGCTGACTGTCTTGGTTACTTTTCTCTCACTGGGACAAAGTACCCGACACCCAAAATTAAGGAAGGAAAGGCTTATTTAGCTTACAGTTTGTGGAGGTTTCAGCCTGTACTTGGCTGGCTCCAAGGCAGAGTGGCACATGGCAGCGGGCAAGAATTCATGGAGGCGGAAGACAGCAAAAGCAGCAAGAGCAAAAAGGGAGGAGCAGCAAACAAGCCTCTTTTTCTCCCTTATATTGTATGCAAACTACCCGCCCCAGGGCAGGTGTAGCACTCTCACCTACAATCCCAGCATTGGACCATGGATCAATCATAAACTCTAGAAGCCCGCCCCATGACTGCATGAGGCTTTGAGGGGACACCCAGACACAAACCATGGGCCTGACTTTTTAATTGCCTCCCACCTGTTGGATTCTCGGCAGCCTTCTTAGCTTCCTCCTCCTCTGCCTGGTCTGAGGTGTGGGCATCAAAGGGAAGTTTAGAGAACTCTTCACATGAGGAAATGTCCCATGTGCAGCTGTCTGGGGGGCTGGGCCCTCTCCAGACCCACCTTTGCAGCTGTCTTCAGGACAGGCCACCGGAACAGAACACTCTAGGCTGGGGAGCTGTAAGCATCACGCCTTTGCTCGCAGTTCTGGAGACTGGGACTTCCAAGATCAAGGCACTGGCAGGTGCCGTGTCTGGTGAGGCCTGATTCCTGGCCCACAAATGGCTGTCTTTCACACTGTCCTCACAGTGGAAGAAGCAAGGGACCTCATTCAGGCCTCTTTTCTAAGGGCGCTAATCCTATTCCTGAGGGCTCTGGCTTCCATAGCTTGCACTTCTTCACCTTAGCACAGTGGGGTTAAGGATTTCACCCTATGAATTTGGGGGATAGAAGGATTCAGACCATCACAGTGGGTTCTGCGTGAAGGCCTAGCAGCTCCTTTAACCCAGCATGGCAAAGCCATTCTTCCCCTATAACTTCTGACTCACCATAGACTGCTCTGTCTGCTTTCCAGGCATTCAGTGTCAAAGCCTCACGGTATTTCTGAGCCCCTCTTTTCCCTAAACTCACACTAGTTATTCTCCCAACTCCGCCCTTCTCCACAGCCACTACCCTCACTCAAGGCCTTATTACATTTGAACTTCACTTTGGCAGCAGCCCCGTTCCTTAACCCCTCGACTTCACGGCTCAGAATTAGCTCTTCAAAATTCAAGGGAAAAGCACAATGGGAGGTGCAGAGAACCAAATGCTGCTGGGAACTGAGGGGAATATTCACTGCTGGCTTCGGCGTCTAGGAGGTAACACGTCACCAGTGAGTGCAGGGGAGTACGACCGGTGCTGCGAGACACAGAGGAGGACGTGGGAAGCTGACTGTGGGTACTTTCAGGTGTGCTGGTGAAGGGAGGCGAGAGGCAGCCAGGAGGTAGGGAACGGTTTTTTATTTAAGGCAAGGGAAGTGCGTGCACATCTCCTTTTTTTTCTTTTTTCTTTATTTTTCTTGTCTGTAGCAGAAACCAGACAACGTATTATTATCAGTAATAATAATTATATATGTGCGTATGTGCAAGATAGCTACAGATATTTAGAAGATACATTTGTATATTCTGTATTTTAGAGTGCACAATAACATTTATATAAATGTGCCGTGTTAAGAACAGCCAGGAGCCCTGATGATTGAAGTCCATGTCCTCAGGGAAGAGGCTCAGATATTTATGAGTTCCTTCCATAACCATGAAGGCAGAGACACCTGTGCAGCAGGCACCGAGCTGGATGGCACCAGGCTTGCGAAGATGACAGGAGCCAGCTCTGAGCTGCAGTTGTTCTGATCCTCACACAGACATGTAAATTAATTCTCCCCAACACCAGGTGGACAAAAGCCCAGAGGAATCTTAGCGGTGACACAGGTCAAGGGGATGACACTGTTGAGCTGAGTAGAAGGGATGGAGGGAAAAAACAGAAACCCCGTCCAGAATGAGAAAGAGGAAGCATGGAATAGCCAGGCATATTCCATCTGAGGTAAGAGGAATGTTAAAATTCCAGTCCACCGCCTTAGTGCTGGTCATGTGGATCTGAGCGAGCTGCGTATCCACACGGAGCTGGATGGTCTCTAACGTAATGGAAATAGTAACTGCTGCACAGAATTGCAGCGAGGGTTAAAAATAAAATCCAATCCATCTCCCACTGTTAGTGGTAGTAACAACCGCATGTGCACACCAAGGCTCCTACCATGCCTGCTGACAGTGGTCCTTGTGTACCTTGCTGAGAAGTTGGAGCTACATCTCAGGGATACCGGAGAGTGGCGTAAGCGTTTCTGGCGGAGGGCGGGGAGAGAATAACATGATTAGATTTACATCTAAGAAGCTCACTCTGCGGACAATATGCAAGTGGAGCAGAGAACAGGAAAAAGCAGGAACAGAAAAACATGCATAAATATCCTTCCTGATACCCTCTTCATTCGTCTCCCCAATTATTCCAGGAAGAAAGCGAAAGCCCTACTTCTTGGTAGCATCCTTTATGCTACTGGATCAATAAGCATAGGATCAACTGCGCTCATCTATTGGAAACATACCAAGGCACCAGAATTGGAGACACATGAAGAATGAAAGAGATTTTCAAGTTCATTCTCAGGCCTGGTCAAATTGCAGATGTATAAGCAGGTTAAATATCAAAAGAGACACTGCAGCATTTCAGATCCTTCTCAAATCACCTTACTTTTTAAATTAGAAGTTCTTAGCCTGAGGTCTGTCTATGGATGAGCTTCAGGTTATCTATGGACTCCTGAAAATCAGAGGAAAAATATAAGCCTATGTTTTCTTCCCTTTTGGGGAAGTGACCACATACATTTTATCAGATGCACTGAGAGATTTAGAACCTTGAAAAGATTCAGAATTGTTCTCTCTCTCTGTCTCTTTCATACACACACACACACACACACACACACACACATACATAGGAGAGACTGGCCTTGCATTGAGAGAATTTTTAATGGATACTGACTTAGACGATAAGTCTGAACTCTAGGCCCTTATCCTGTGTCTCTACTTGGGTATTTCAAACTTAGACCCCAGGCTGAGTCCTGGCACTTCTCCCAGAACACCTGCCTCATCTCGCCACATGCCAAATGCAGTCTTTGAGATGCTCAGATCAAACTGTGTGCGGCCGTCCTTCCTCATGCCCTGCATTCACTCCGTCGGGACTGTCATTTGTATCTTCACCCCGACCTGGCAGTTCTCCCACCGCCTGCCACCGTCACCCAGTTGTCCATCACGCTCTTTCCAGTGGGTTGCAGTGGCTTCTAACGTGCCTCCCTCCATCTGCCTGGCCCCATTTCAGTCTGCACCAAAGCGGTACCTGCTCCCAGTCCTTCAAGAGCATCCCCATGTGCCTCTGAGTACAACCTAAAGTTCTTAACTGACTTGTGATACTCTAAGTGGCCTGATATGACTTTGGCCCTGCTGCATCCCAGACTCCGCTTGCTGTCTGCTCCCTCACCATCTGGGCCTCCGTAGTCCTACAGGGTGTTTACATGTGCAGCATCTGTGCCTGGGAGGGTCTCCCGCAGACGTCCGTGCGGCCCTATTTCCTTCCTGGTCTTTGTTCACTTAGGCCTTCTCGGGGCATCTGTTTAAAACTGCGGCACCTCTCCCCACACAGCTCCAGAATTTCCCTTTCTCTACTTTAGTTTTCTTCTGCGCTTATCACTGATTATGTTATCCTAACTGTTTACTTATTGCCTCTTCTCCTGAGTGTGGGAGTTTGTATGTGCTATACCGAGAGTACCTATTGCAACTTGCCGGGAATCCAGTAACACTGACTGTATGAATTTTATTTTGAGAGTTTATTTGGCATCATTGCTGCTGTCTTCTCATGTGTCCTGCTCACCATAAGTTTTCATTTATTATTTCTATAATTACACGGGATTATTTGAATAAATCCTGCAGTTTTCTAGTTCACTTTTTACATAAAATAGTAATTGATGGAATAATAATTCTTGATCTTTATGGCCTCTAAACTCCCTTATATTAACCCAAATTCTGTTTCCAACAGCTATTTGGTGACCAAAAGTTCATTTCAGTCCACTTCTTACAAAGTCTCCAAATTCTACACCGTCCTCTTTGTCTTAGTGAGATTCCTTTAAGATTCCTGTAATTTAATAATTTTGTAATTTTGAAAAATGCCGTATTGGTCAGATACTATAATTCCTATTTGTCACAACATGTTTTAGAGTATAAGTGTGCCTCGCAGATGTACTAGTAGGGCGGTTTTAATTAGAAATAGCTTTATGCTTTATTACATGGTTGTGGTTCTGTGCTGGGAAAATAAAAGACCTTTGTAATATGTATTGATATATGCTAATTTGTCTGCTTTATAAGTTTGAATTTTTTATCCTAGATATTCCTAAGGCAGAAAGAATCTGGGCCTAACTCACAAAAGCATAGATTTGTTTGCCCAAACTCTTTGAAACAACATTAATAAACTGGAGATCTGAGGCCTTTTTAATACTAGTTCATGTGGTGAAACTACTTTTTTCAAGTGCGCTAATTTTTTAATGTTACTGTGTTTATTTTGTCTGTTTCAGGTTTTACAAGATGAACTAGAAACCCGCTCTAATCAAGTGCGAAGTGTAGAGAAAAAATTACAACACAAAGAACTGGAGTCGCAGGAACAGGTATGCCCCGCTTCCCTCTGTGGTTTGTTTGTTTTCTTCTGTAGGTCAAGGAGCTTATGTATTCCCTGTGTCGGCTAGGGTCCTTTGGCCGCAAGTAACAGAACATCTTGCCATGGTTGGCATAAACAGTGAAAGAACACATTACCTCGCAGAATAAGAAGCTGGAGGCAGAGCAGGCTATGTCTCTGGCCCTGACAGTCTAGTGGCTCTACCCCTGTGCTGTCTTTGTTCTGAAAGGAATGCAAGATGGCTACGGAAGTGCCAGGTACTATCCAGCAGCTGAAAGGCATCTCCTTCCAGAGAGTAAAGAGGCTTTTCCTAAAGGCACCATACTCACTTCCTTTCAGATCTTGTTTGCCAGGACATGCTCAGCCTGGCATGCCCGATCCCTGGCAAGAGAATACAGAGTACCAAAACTAGCATGGGCCAATCAGGATCCTGTTGGTGATAGAATTAGGTACAGAAGGAAACCTAGAATAAATAAGAGAGGAAACGCATATAGGAAATGTACCCAACAGTGTCTGCTATGTCATCATCTGAAAATAAATGGACATTATTCAACTTAGAGGCATAAGTCATAATTTCTTTTGAATTCAAATCTTCTCCCCTTTCTTTCCATTCTGTTAATAAAATAAATGTAACATAAACCAGGATAATGTGGCAATAACAATAGTTAATGTTCTATTTTATTTTCACATGACAGGATTATTTTCACTCAACGCTTCTGGTCATAATGAATTATACCAAGGGGTAATTTTTGACAACTTAAAGGAAAAAGTCCACAGTGTGTCAATAGAAAACATGATTCTTTGTGAAACCTCTCACAGATGTCTTTTCCTCAGCCCTTGGGTATAGCATCCCTAACCTTCTTCTAAGTTCCACTGAGCTGTTATATGAAGGAATCAGCAGATGTTTAAATTTTGGTTGTCTCATAGTAAAACTTAGTACAAGAATATCAGGTTAGGTCATTTTTACTTTTTAGAAAGAGTAAACACTGAACTATGGTTGGTAAGGAGGGGCTGGAGATGTTCCTTCATCTCTGGACATGTTTACACTCAAGTTCCCATGGAGGGATTATACAAGAATGGCAGAAGTCTGCCAGGTGTGGTAGTGCACACCTATAATCCCAGCACTCTGGGAGGCTGAGGCAGGAGGATTTCAAATTCGAGCTTAACAGTTCAGTGACTTACTGAGGCCCTGTCTCAGAATTTTAAAAATTTTAAAATGGATAGGGATGTAGCTCAGTGTGAAGGCCTTAGGTTCAATCCCTAAAACTGTAAAATGGCAAAAGTAAGACCAGACAGATGCTGAGTGTTAATACTTATTGAATTATGCAGTTTACAAATATTTTGTCCCATTCTGTAGCTTGGTATTTTTCAGCTTGTCTGTCTTTCCTTTTATGGATCATACTGTTGGTATGAAGTCAAAGAACTTTTTGCATCACACTGCGTTCTAAATTTTCTCCTCTTTTTTCAAAGTTTTATACTTTTATGATTTACACTAAATGTATGATCCATACTGAGTTAATTTTTATATAAAGATGTGACTTTAAGAAACTCACTGAATTGACTTCACTTCCTATAATTCCTTCCTACTCTCCAATATGTACCCTGTATAGTATATTTCACATGTATATAATTTGCATACACATATATACATATATATATATTATATAGTATTGGTGTCATATAGTTAGTAATAAAGTAGCAAAGTAGAAATACTGGGATGAAAAAACTAATAACCATGCTTTATCACATGCCTGTGAGATGACACTGTACAAGAAATGTTATGCATATTATTCACTGAATCCTCACAGTAATCATACAAGGTCAGTACTGAACCCCAGAATGGTTACATAACTCGCCCAAGACTACACAGCCAGTAAGTAGTGGAGATGTATCAGACCCAAGTTTATCTGAATTCCCAGCCTTTACTCCTTTCACGACAAGTTGAAGGTATATTCCTAGTTAATAAAACAAACTTGTGGCAGTAATGGAGAAAGTGAGCTTATTAAGGACGACAGGATGACAGGAAAACAAACACTGCTCCAAATGCCTGCCTGGTACGGTAGCAAATGCCGCAGACCTTCCACAGGCAGCAGAGCAAGGAGCAGAGGAAATGAAGGCACAGCAGATTTGGCCACAGATGAAAACATCTCCTTAGGAGCGTGGTGTTGTGCGGTCAAAGCAGCCGTAGGTCTCGTTGTCACCAAAGCTCAGCCCAGCCCCAGTCCCGTCGAGGACACTTGTGACTCAAAGAAGGAAAAAAGGCAAGCTTCTTAAAAGCGGGAAGCAGGGCTCCCCGGAGGCCGGGGGCTTCTCCTGTTTGTGGTAAAATATGACTTCAGGTAAAACTTTGTTGACATCACTGTAATTCATGGCAAAACTTCACACAGAAAATTCCATAATATATTGAAAGTAGGGAAATGAAGAAATCCCAAATGAACAATAGGGAAGGATTCAGGAACTACTTTCAATCTTTTTTTATTGACTTCTTTTTGATCATCAAAGTTGCTTTCATCTTTGTAGTGACAATAGCTTTTTAGAATATTTCTTACTCTAATTCCTGATATCTCCTATTAGGCTACAGTTTACCGAAGAAATGTCAGGAAATACCCATGGGTAAAGCTGACGATTTCATAATCTTTGCAACCATGAGATGCTGGGTTCTTTCCACAAAATCCTGGGGTGGAGGCAGGAAAAAAAAAATGCCAGTTCTTTCAACAAAACTGAGTAGCAAATAATAAACTCCTAATAAGTACTATTCATCTATAGCTAAATTAACTTCATCTTATTTATCTAAATTTGACCTGTACTGTCTTTCAGTTTCTGATACTAATAGAAGCAGTCAAAAATAATTAGGATTATTGTCATCAGCTTTATTTAGTTTTCTATTCTAGTAGAGGAGATTGAATTTGGGGTCTTGCACAAGCTAGGTAAGCACCGTACCCCTGAACTACAATCCTAGCCCTTTCAATTTTTTATTTTGATCCAAGGCCTTAGTAAGCTGCTCAGGATGACCTCCAGTTTGATCCTCCTGCCTCATCCTGAGTAGCTTGGATTACAGGCATGTATCACTGTACCCAGCCTGTCATGGGCATTTTTTTAGGACTTACTTATATATGAACTTACTGATCTCTAAAGTGCTGATGTTGTTGTGTTATGACTTTCCTTCTTGTTGTATGTCAAAGCAGCTGCAGTGCCGGTAGCTAGCATCACATCAGCCAATCAACAACTGAAAGGTGCGCAGAACAGCTACTAAGAGCTTTCTTTTCTTTGTTTTCAACCAAATGTTATTACCCTGATACTGCTTGCATAAAGGATCAAAATTGAAACTGGCAGAATTACAAAGGACAATTTCCTAGGCTGCTTTTTTTAACTTGCTGGCTTAAAAAAGTTTAAAGTGTTTCTGGTTTTCATTTAGGAAAAATTCCTGTGTTTTGATTCTACAAAAACAAAAAATGAATGAGGCATTTTAAAAGTTATGTTTTTAATTAAAAACAAAAGACTGCTTCTCATCAGGTCTTGATGGGTGGTATCCTTGCTGCCCACCATTTGCCATAGACTCTCCTGTCTCCTCGCTGTGGCAGATCAGCAAGCAGAGCCCCCAGAGCAGGCGTGCTCGGCAGCGTGTCCAAAGGAAGCTCTGATCCTTGCGCAGATTCACAAGGAAGCAGAATTCCAACAGAAGAGCTTTCTAAGTTAGCCTTACAAATCCATGCTCTTGCCTTTAATCCAGAAATAGTAATGAAACTCACCATTATTTTTATCCATGCCAGAAGTTAATAATTTCTAATTCCAGATAGGATCTGAGCAAGAATCCCATAATTTCAGCAAAGGGCAGGGGATGAGAGCTCTGCTCAAACTTCCTCGTTGTGGAAGGAAACTGAGCTACCAGAAAAGGATGTGATGTCTCTGACATACAGCACATTAGTGACAGACCTGGGGCAGCACTGATGATCCACTCCCTCCCAGGATGATATTTTCCATTGTGTTAAAGCATGACGTAAGATAGATAAATGCCGTTGGGCTTGGTGGCACACACCTGTAATCCCAGTACTCAGGAGGCTGAGACAGGAGGCTCACCATGAGTGTGAAGCCAACCTGGGCTACATAGTGAGTTCAAGGCCAGCCTGGACTACATAGCAAGACCCCTATCTCAAAAAACAAAAAGCAACAACAGCAGCAAAATAGATAGATGGTACCTACCATTCACATTCAGGAAACACTGGTATGGGCACAACTAAAATAACTAAAATTCACTTTGGGGAGCAAACAATGATTTATTATTCACAAGGAGACTAGATAATTTGGTCTGAAAATTACAGAAAAGACAAAGAAGAAATAATGTTTATTTGGTATTCTTCATACTGTGTAAAGCATGAGTTTACCCCAAAGACAGTCAACAGCGCCAGCTTCTAACCTACCATAAGGTGGATATTGACATACACATAATAAACATTCTTAGACATTTTTTTCATCCCTGTGCGCCTAAGAAATCAGCTTAAAGAGGACCGTTTATTTGGGCTCACAGGTTCGGTCCATGATCACCCAGCTCCAAGGCAGAAACATCACAGGGACGGGCCTGGCGGAGGACAGCTGCTCATCGCAGGCAGCCAGGAAGCAGAGAGAGGGACAGAGCCAGCGAGGAAAGGGTTAGGGAGCAGATACTGCTTTCACAGGCGTCCCATAGGGACCTGCTTCCCCCAGCCCTCCCCCAGCCTCTAGTAAATCACCAAGGGGTTAAGTCGTTGGTGAGGCAGTGGCTCAGGAGCCAGTTGCTTTTCTGGGCTGCTTCTGATCACTGCTATGTTAAAGTTGAAACCCTCAGTACATTTGGGGCACGCTTCATATTTAAATCCCTGTTTCACACATAAAACCCTGGCTTCAAGATGACTGTCTCAAATTTTGAAAATATGAATAGCTTGTAGATTGGTTTGTTTCCTGCTCACGGGCCCTGGCCGAGGACAATGCATTAAGCCAGGCGTGGTGGTGCGTACTTATAATCCCAGCTACTCTGGAGGCTGAGGCAGGAAGATCACCAAGTTTGAGGCCAGCCTGAACAACCTAGCCAGACCCTGTCTCAAAATTTAAAAAAAAAAAAAAGAGGTCTGCGGATAGAACTCAGGGGCAGTGCCCTTACGTAGCTTGTGCCAGAGCATGGGTTAAATCACATGCATACGTGTGCAGACTGTTTCATTAAAATCTCATGGTCTCTATTGAAATATTGTTGCCTTTTCACTTTGTTTCATAACTGATTACACTGGTCATTCCATTTCTCCATGAAATACTTTATTATTTAAAATGAATTAGTGAAAAAAAAATAAAGATCTCCTAATAAAAATACTGTGCTGAACATTTCATAGGAGACTCAATCCTTTTTTACTAAATATTTCATTCTTTTGGTGGGGTATTGTGCTAGACAGTGCTAGGTACCAAGAAAAAGCAATGATGTGTAAGTTATTGCTTCTCCCTTCAAGAATTTTGCAGTATAGCAAAGTAGAGGAGGCAGGTATAAAACATAGACCCCAGGCACAGAGTTAAAGGCAGTTATTTTCCTACTAAATGGCCCAGAGGTTCAGAATCACCAGCTATGAAAAGAACACAAGCTTTGGTGCCATCCTCCACCTGCCAGGACCCTGTAGAGGTGGGGGTAGGAGGCAAGCGGGTTGTTAGCCAGGAAATAGCTGGGCTCCGACCACCCCGAGCGTGGCCTGCACTGGGCTTATGTGGAGTTGTTTCCAGAGCTTGAGGCACTCAGAGGACCAGGTCCTTCCCTGTGGGTCAAAGGCACCTTCACAGCCTTTCCTGGGAAACTCCCGGGCTCCCACCTCGTCCTGCTGCCTTGCGCTGCGGGAGCATGGTGGGCTCTGGCTTTGTGGCCAGCACTCTTTGCGGTCATCTGGCTTAGCTCTGAATCATGTCTGCTGTGTCCAGCCATTAAAGATCTGGGCTGCGTAGGTACAAGTAACTATGAATTAGGTCTAAAATATATAGCTAAAAGCTGGTCACACTTTAACATTTCAATCACATTTTGTAGCAGGGAACTTTATGTTTAAGGCCTGGGACATCAGTTGAATTCAGGAGATAATCTAGTGACTGAAGCTAGTCTCAGTGGTCGCTGTGTGTTTAGGGGTTGAGGCTGGAGTGGAGGTTGTCTCTGAGACCCCTATCAAAAAGCAGGGAGAAGAAACAGGAGAGGCTTCAAGAACTAGTGTGATCCAGTGGGGAAAGCACTGCTGGTTCCAAGCACACCCTTGTCCCTATTTATCACATGATTTGGGGGAAGTCACTTAACCTTTCTGGGTATCAGGTTCCTAATAAGTAAATTGTTAGTAGTAGTATCTTCCCAAGGGCTCTGGAGAACATCAAAAAGCATATTGTGAGTAGAAATACTTTAACAACTCTAAAGCATGCAGCTGCAGTACAGTTATGGTTGTTCGTACCAGAGGAGACCCCTGAGCCAGGCATTAAGAGGAATGACATTCCAGTTAGGAAGCAGAACAAGGGGCTGTGAAGCAGAACTTGCTCAGACCTGTTTGGGGAATACAGAGTAATGTCTTGGCCAAGGGGTAATATTACTGAAAAGGAAAACAAGACTAGAAAGTTAGTTTTTTTGTTGTTTGTTTTTCTTCCGGTACCAGGAATTGAACTCACGACCTTGTGCTTGCCAGGCAGGTGCTTTTGCCACAGAGCTAAATCCCCAGCCCCTAGAAAGTTAGTTTCATTCATTTTGTCCATTTAAACAAAAAATGCTTTGTGAATGAGTGTCTGCTAAGCACTGCAGTATGTGATAGGACAATTGGTGGCCAGTCTTAAGTGGCTCAGAAGTTCATTCATTCATCAGAAAACAGTTGTCATCAGTTGAAGGTAACTCTGTGTACTGCTATTTCGTGGCTGGGGCTATGCTCTACAAAAACTAACCAGCTGGTAAACAAGAGTTGTTGAGTCCCACTCAGTGGTTCTAGCACTAAAATTTATATCACTAGTCCCGAAAGAAATACAGAAGACTTGAACTGGATGTCATAAAAGAGGGTAGGGAGAAAATGGCTCGATGTGAAGACTTACTTGAAAGGGAAAAAGTCACTGGACATGCAGATTTGAAGGGCAAAAGAAAGAAACGTCAAAAATAATACTCAGTTTTTGAATTAATAATCCGGTGTGTAATGGATGCTTCTATTACTATTTCTTGGATGCTTTAGCGAGGATACTATTGGGACACTCATTTGGAGAGACACAGTTAAAATCTGAACCTGAACTTAAGCCAGAGGCCCATCAGAAGCCCACAATGGTGACTACGGTGACCGTGACGAGCACTAGGACAGAAGAGGGGCCGTTGGCCAGTGTGAATTCAAGTGGCCAGAGAAACCAATAAGAGATACGGAGGGGATTTAGAAGGGATAGGCTAGAAGATAAGAGCAGAGTGGGGATAATTTACTGTTATGAAAACCAGAGAGTCCGCCATTAGACCTGGCGCTCCTTAGGATAAGGAGCCTGTCATTTTGCGGTATCCACCAGCACTTGGTGAGTTGAGGTGTTTTCTGAAGGCTTTGTGGTCTTGAGCTCCATCCATCACATGACCCTACCCACACCCACCCCTTTGCCAGCTGTGCTCTCTCAGTACTTTCTGTGGCCCTCCCTTGGTTTTCCTACAGGGGTGGGACACTGAGCTAGGATTGTGTTGTGTTTATATTTCTGTCTCAACACTTAGCCTCATACCCTGCGCATGATTCTCAGTGAATAAATAGGAATAAAGAGGGAGAGATGGCTGGGAGGAGGAAGGCGGTGGGGGGAGATTAATATCATCACATGCTCTAGGGAGTTTGAGGATGAAAGGTTCCAAAAGCCACCGAACTTGGGTAGTGATTACAGGCCTTTGGTATTGGGTCTCCTACACATATTCGAAGAGGGGTTAAAAATATGCTTTTTTGAAGTGTATCCTTGTCTAGACATTCGTAAAAATAGACACTACAGATATTTTGTTATCATTTTCATCTGGCAGGGTCGTTCACAGCTTCTCGTGGCTTCTCTGCAGCCCACAGCTATTTCCCATACCTTATGACACAAAAAGGTTTGTCGGCCAGGGAGAGCTACGAGAAGGCAAGATGCCAGAACCCTGCCCGTGCAGCCCACCTCTTTGCTCACATCTGAAATGGCAGATTTTCCTTCCAAGTCTCTCTTGCAAGACACCCTCAAAAAGCCAAAAGAGAAAGGACATCCAAAAGGTCCTCTACTTTCTCTACAGATAAACTGCCCGCTCGGTTGATTCTTTCCCAGCATCCTTGGCTCTAAGAGTAAAATTTTGTCCTTTCAGTATGAGTAGCTTTTGGGTAATTTTGGACATATTCCGGAAGTGCCTTTGTTCCTATTTATTACACCATTACAGCTACTATCATTTTTATTCCCAAAGAATTTATTTGCCTCCCATAATACACAGTGATCTATCGGGTAGTAACAGGGATATTAGGAGAACCAAAATCGATATATTTAAAGCTTTCATTGGATACCACTGCTTATCTTTAAACCATCTCAGTCATCACCAAGGGTAACCAACAAATCTATAGAGTCACAGGCTGCCTTAAAAAAGATCATGCTGTCAAGACAGAAAGTCAATTAAGCAATAATCATGACAATTGTTAAAAGGAAAGCTTGGTCTTCTGTGGATTTCCAAGCCTTTAATTTCCATTTTCCATAATGGATTTTAAAACTTCACAGTCTTGGCTGCTGGGGGCCAACTCATCTGTAGTGAAATCTATTTAAAAGTACTAACAACTTAAAACTATGTTTTATCCCAAAGCACATTGTGAAAACAGGAATAATAATTGCAACAGAAATATAATGCAAAGACTTTTATTGACTTTTCGTGTTTAATGGTTATTATTCTGGCTTGTTTCACGCAATTTTAATAACCACAGTTTATTTACAAAATTCAGACTAATTCTTCTGTTCCCATGCCAACAAAATACATTTGTTCCCAGACAGCTGGTCTGATGTATCATTCTAAGACTTGAGTTGTTACAAGGGATAGAACCACATTTACTTTTGGCCACATCTTATTGTCTGTGAGCGTTGGAATACTTGCCTCTGTTTTCTGAAAATGACACTTGAGCTATAATGTCAGGGACAATATATTTTTATTAAAATACGTGTCCAATGATATGTTCCTTTTAACTCCGTCTGGTAGATTTTAGTAGCAGAGCAAGTCAAGCATGTGCTCCCAAAACTCTCACTAAAAATTCTACACAATGGTCACACTATTTTTAAGGAAAAATAAAAACACTCATCTGATGTGAATGTGCCCTGCCTTTCATCACTGCTTTCCTGAGATTCCCTTTGTTTTTAAAGGCACTGGCCTGCTCGTGCTGGGGAGAGGAGGAGGCGGGATCCCTGATGTGCTTGCTGCATGTTTTTAATCCTGTGCTTTGCTGACATATCAAATCCAAGTGTCAGCAAAGCACCCGCTGCATCATTGCAGCTGTTTTTCCATAAAGCATTTTCTACATTGCTGAAGTCGTTCTCCATCCTCAGAGTGAACGCTGGGGGAGGGTGAAGACTGGGGGAGGGCGCCCGGATTACTCAGGGCTGAGCAGTTCAAAGTCAAGCTGTTCCTGCCCAGGGCTGGGCCTCTTTCGGTTCTCTCATGAAGTAACATGACAATATATTCTCACTTCTTTTGGTTTAATTTTTAAAGATCGTTTGGGCTTTCATGTTGGCCTTTTTTGTTGTTATTCTGGGGATTGAACCCAAGGCCTTTACACTGAGTTATAGCCCCAGCCCTTTATTTTCAGACAGGGTCTTCATAAGTCCCCAAATTGCCCAGTCTGGGCTCAGCTTCCCAGAGAACTGGGATAACTGGAATGTGCCACCATACCAGGCTACGGAATTTTGGCTTTCTTATAAATTATTTTTAATCTCCAAATGATGGAAGTCCAATGATTTTACTCCAGACTAGTACATTATGAAGGCTTTTACAAAATAAAGCAGAAACAGAAACTTCCACATACCAATAAAATTAACAACAACAAAGCGACAAAAACTTTAAATCAAGTTGTGTCCTCTTCCACCTTTTTAAACTGATGAGCAGGACGAATTATCAAGCATTAACCTGGGTAATCAAATAGAGTCTCCCAGGAAGATGAAAATGAAAATATCTGCCTGAGCGGCATTCTATCAAGGCTTGCTTTTCTGGCAGCTACTGAGCACTGAATTCATGGAATTGAGTGAACAGCTGGAAAGAGGAAGTGAAAGCAGAGATAAACACTGAGATGGTAAAAGAGGGTGGGGTAAGTCAGCATGGTGACAAGGGAGAAATGTTTGATGGCTACTTACTGTGCTTGGCACGTTCAGAAAAGAACATCACGCATTCTAAGATGCCACTTATTTGCAGTTTCTTTTTTAACAGTAGTCTAGCCAGAAAAGATCTCCTTTTTTTTGGAAAAAAGGCCATTTTGGGGCTGGGGATTTAGCTCAGCGGCAAAAGCACCTGCCTGGCAAGCGCAAGGTCGTGAGTTCGGTTTCTGGTACCAGAGAAAAACCAAAAAAAAGAAAATTTTTTTAAAAAAAAGGAAAAAAGGCCATTTTGAGGTAGAAGCAGTTGAAATTGATTATTGGCAAACACATGGCCAAGTAGAGATATTTTCAAGGCACATATATGAGTCAGTACACTAGAACTAGAGAAGTGATTTTTTAATACAATGAACAATTCAGAAGTTATAAAGGCCATTTGAATCTATTGTCCATGTAGATAACCTGTTGATTTTTATAATTAAAAAGCATAGGTCAGGTAGCGACCTACAGATGTTTAACTATTACTACAGATGTTTAAATACAAAGGATAACTTATTAAAATAAACGAAATCAGGGGCTGGAGATTTAGTTCAGTGGCACAGTGCCTGCCTGGCAAGCTCAAGGTCATGAGTTCAATTTCCAGTACTGGAAAACCAAAAAAATAAATAAATAAATAAAAATAAAATAAATGAAATAAGTAGAACCAGTGAATTTGCATTATTAAAATTTCAAGATTTAGACCTATTTTGAATTAGATAATGTAATAGCTCTCCATGTTCAGACATGATGTGGAAAATTTGCTTAGCCTTTAGGAGCTTCTTGTATTATAATAAAGGAAAACATTCTAAAGATCATTTCTGGCTCTTCGTGTAAGATTCATAGATTCATTCAGAAAAGAAAGGGAGATGTGGGAATTAGAGAACACTCTGGCAGGAGATTTCTAGGTTTTGACTATTAAGAAGAAAGGGAAGAATTTGCAACTGGATGGTACTGACCCTGGCAAATTTGTATGTGGAGCTTTTAACGGCACAGGTAGGCAGCCAGGTGTGGTCAGACGGGCACAGGTGTCAGGCTCAGGTGCTTACAGAGGCAATGATGGGGACCCAGACCTGGCATCCTGGCAGGACCAGAGCAGCAGTTTATTGTTCTTCCCTTCTCTTTAGATTTTACTTCAGTGAATGCCTCTGAGTAAACAGTGGGGAAAAAAATCAAACAACTAGGCTGAAGGATCCCAAATACAGTATTCCACTCAGCACATGAGATGCTGAAGTTCTGTGTGACTGGGTAAGGAGAGGAAGTAAATGGGATGGTACATCAGAACGCGCCATAATGATCAAAGCACAGCCCAGAGTTCTCACTTTGTAAACTTGTAAGTGACACTGTCAACCTTCGGTTTATCAGATATGCACCGAACACCTGCTTTGTAGCCTGGGTATATGTTGATTAACAAACCCAATAAGAATCTTTGCCCTCGTGGAAGTTTAGTGGCAGGTTGTTCATTGTCTTTCACATTTCTATATAAATTTTAGAGTCATCTTGTCAATGTTTAATGTGTCGTGGAGTCCATGAATATTGAGTATCCCTCTCCTTTAAGCATTCTTTAATGGCTTATGTTGTAAACTTTCTGGGCTGTGAGGGTACCATTGACGTCTAGGTTAGATTATTCCTAGGCATTTGACATAGTTGATGCTATTTTAAATGGTATTTTAAAAATTCTATTTTCTCAGTGTGTTGTAGGTGCATAGAAATACTATTGGCTTTGTATAGATTCTTTTGTTTTTTTGGTTTTTTCTGGTACCGAGAATCGAACTCACGACCTCGAGCTTGCCAGGCAGGCGCTGTGCTGCTGAGCTAAACACCCAGCCCCTGTATAGATTCTTTTTATCACATTAAGGAAGTCTCTTTCTGTTCTTATCAAGTCTTTTCTTCTTTTGTAAATCACAAATGGATACTGAATTTTCTTAAATATCTTTCCTTCACATCTGAAATAATCATATGAATTTTGTTCCTTAACCAACTAATTCACAGGTCAGCTTTCTGTTATTGAATTGGCCTTATGTAATATGAATTTTGTCCTTTTTACAGCTAGTGAAATAAAACTCAATTGACCACCATGTGTGGTGGAATGCACCTGTAATCCCAGCCCTCAGGAGGCTGGGGTAGAACTATTACCGAAAGTTCAAGGTCAGCTTGTAGTACATAGTGTGTTCTAACCAACCTGAACTGCAGAGCAAAACCCTGTCTAGAAAAAAACAAAAGTTGATCATAGCATCCTATCTTTTAAAAATTTTCCTATTTTTAGTTAGATTTTGGTTCACTAGTGTTTAGTATTTTTTACTTCTGTGTTTATGTGTGAGATTGTCTATAATTTTCTTTTCTTGTCATTCTCATTAGATTATTTTGGTTTGAAAGTTTGTTGGCTTCATAAAACAAAAAAATTATTTTCTAAAGAATTTGTGTAATATTGCTATTATTTCTTCCTTTAAAATATGTAGTAAAATCTGAATGAGGCCATGTGGGCCTAGAATGTTCTATGTTGGAAGATTTTTAGTACTTTAGTGATTGTGGTATTCAGATTTTCTACAGTACTTTTACCTAACTTTCTCTCTGTTCTCAGGTTTGGAGCTATAACTGTATAAAAAATTTTATAATTCTGTTCCCTTGTCTATGTTTATTCTGAATATTTTCTTTTTGCTTAGCTCCTACTTCATTAATTCTCTCCTTAACTATGTCTAATCTGCTATTAAACCATACTGAATTTTGGTTGTTACATTTTCTAGAGCTAGAATTTCTATTTAGTTATTTTTAAATTTCTTATTCTGTTCCAAATTATTTTCTAAATTCTGTTGAACATAGATCTTGGTTATTTTAAAGTCTAGTATTGCTAGCCATTATCTGAAATTGATATGGGTCTTTTTTGTTGTCTTTTTTTTCTCTTGGCTTTTGGCCATATTGCCTTGCTTTTTTGTGATCCAAGCTATTTTTTATTAAGTGCCATGTATTTTATATGAAAATTTATAGAATGATTTAAAACCTAGGATAGTATTAATTCCTTCCAGAATTTACATTTGTTTCTAGGTAAGCAGGGAGTGACACTTGCTATCTTTTTTTTTTGATACCGGGAATTGAACTCATGACCTCAGGCTTGCCAGGCAAGCGCTTAAGCCACTGAGCTACACCCCCGGCCCCAACACTTGGTATCTTGAATAAGCTTAATTCAAGGATTGAGATGATTTGAAACTAAACTTCATTTCTGGAGAGAACTCTTCTATTTCCAATTCACTCCTTCTCCCAGAATATAACCCTTTGTAATACACCCAAACCAGAGAGCTTTTACCAGATATGCCCCTTTAGTGAGCCTGGACTACAATTTATATCTCTAAGTGATCCTTCAACTGCTCAGCCTCTCACCAGTGACTCCAGAACTGGCAAAGGTCACTGCATAAAAATTTCCCTAAATGCCAGGCCTGCAAGTTCTCCTGGTTTCCAACATCTACAGCAGCTTAACCCCATATCCCTTCCTGTATTGTTAGTCCCCTAACGTTCTGAAGCAAACTCGGGAAAGGATTACCTAAATTTCTATTACTGAAAGTGAGACTCTAGCATTTGCATTTCCCTGAATTTCCTGATCATATTTGCTGCTAATTTTCCCTTAATTTTTTTTCTAATTTGCTCTATAGAAGTCTTAAAAATACATTCTGTACCTTGATAAGTTGTTAGTTAAGTTTCAGATACTTCCTCTCTGTTGATTATCTTTTAATTTTGTATTCAACATTTTTAATTTTTGAAATTTTTTTTTGGCTTACAAGCTGTTGAGGAAGGCTCTCTCTAACCTAAGATTGTGAAATCTATTATCTTCCTCTTATAGTACTTTTAAGAGGTTTGTCTCGTAATGTGGCTCTTTAATCTACCTCAACTTTATCTATGTGATGTGAGATAAGGATTGTAATAGAACAGCTCCTGAAGTGGTCAGTAGTCTAGTCCCTGGAATCTGGGAGCATGAAAATTACATGTGCAGATGTAATTAAGGTTATTAATGTGACCTTAAAAGAGTACCCCAGATTGTCCAATTGATGGGCCTAATCCAAACGCTGACCACTGAAAGGCCCCGAATGTTCTGTGGATCCAGAAGACAAAGGAGATGTGGCAGAAGGAGGGACCAGAAAGAGTCAAAGCATGAGAAGGGACCATGCATGAGAAAGAACTGTTGCTCTTAAAGAGGGAGGGCAGAATACTGAGAAAGCAGACAGTCTTAAGGAACTAAAGGGGAATGGCAGCTGACAACCAGCAGGGAAAGGGAGACCTCACCCTATAGCTCTGTGGAACTGAATCCTGCCAGAAACCCAGGTGAACTTGGGAGTGAATCCTCTACCTGGGAGATCAGGCCATTGATACCCTGATCTTGAGCTTGTGATAGCCAGAGCAGAGGAGCAGCTGAGCCTATCAAACCACTGACATACAGCAGACAACTTGTGTTTTTTTAAGCTCCCAACTTGGGGTCATTTGTTATAGCAGTGTTAGAAAACTAATATTTTCTGGCTAAGGTATACTTTCCCCATTTTAATAAATTGCTGCCTTTGTCAGTAATCAAATTTTCTTTATATATGTCAATCCATTTGGGACTGTCCTTTCATATTCATCGGTTTCCTCTGCCAATACTAGCCATATTATGTTGTCTTGAGAGCACAAATTCTGGTTCCGTATTGCCTGGATGCAGATCCCCACTCTGCCAGTTCCACTTACTTGCTGTAGAACTTCGAGCAAGTCACTTTACTTAATTTGCCTCAGTTTCTGTATCATGCAAGTGGGTTAATAATAATACCTACCTTATAAAGTTAAGACTAAATCAGTTCTTACAACTAAAACCTTTAGAAGAGTACTAACGCATAGTAAATACCTGTTGGGGGAGGCTTCTCTCATCATTGTCTTATTCTTTATTTTTTTCCTGGTACTTAAAATGGAACCCAGGGCCTTCTGTATACAAGGCAAGTGCTCTACCACTGAGGTTACACCCCTGCCTTAGTTATTCTGAAGCATTCTCTCTTTCATAGAAATCTTATTCTAAGCTTATGCAGTTCCTTTTTTAAAATCCCACTAACTGGCTAAGGTTGCATTGAATTTATAAATTAGTCTCAGAATAAGGGGCGTGTTTGCCATCATCTCACCAGGCACTTTGCATGTCTTTCTTCGCATTTCATTAGGTCTTTTTCTGTGTTTTTCAGTAAAATTGAAATTTATTTTCATATGGATGTGCTGTACATTTCTTATGAAATTCATTTCCAGTTTTATTACAGTATTTGTTTCCTTCAACAAATACTCCAGGACTTTCCTTATATTTTTTTTAAACAGGTATTGCTGATGTCTAGGAAAGAATCCAGATATTTTGTATATCTAGCTAGCCAGAACTAGTACCAACACTGGTTCTAATAATTCTCCACTTTATTTCTTAAATTTTCTAGGTAGCCAATTGCATCATTCCTAAATTGAGATGATGTCTGTGTCTTCCTTTCCTCCTTCCCCCCGTATGTCTCAGTTCACAGCCTGGACCTATAGCGCAGTAGGAGTCGTAGCAGTGAAACACATGCCCTCGTCTGCTACCCACCTTAAACAGGAGTGTTTATGGTTCACAGGAGTGTTTTCCTTTCTGAGCATTTCTGAGAGCTGCCCTTTGCTGCTTTTAGATACATTGCCTTTATCATAGTTACCTGTAGACATTTTCCCTCACTTCTGCTGGGTCAGGATTTCTTTGAAGGCAGATAATATAGTAAGTCAACTTTCACCACACGGGAGAGAACCATTCGCCTCCAGTCGGGACAGGGCACTGTATGCGCAGCACCCTCCAGCATGTGCACATAGAAGAATCTTCCCCTGCACTTTATCTTTTCACGGTCTCACAGCGCCTTCGGGCCCCTCCTGTTACACTAATCATGGGCATTCTCAGACACTGTGTAAGATCCTCCTCACCAAGCGGTAGAATGCTAGTACTGTGTTTACATAGTTTTCGTTAATCTCTAAAGTAGCTAAGTTTTCGCTTGGGCATCCACTGACCTTTTTAGTAAAGCTTGCCAAAAATTGATCATAGCATGTGTGGAACTTATGCTGGTTGGGTATTGTTCGTTCCACTTTGTGAGCTGTGACCTTTAGGAGCATCCGAGTCTGAGAGAAGGTGGGGCTGCACGGGAGCTGGGAGAGCTCAAGACGTACTTCAAAAGTGGCGTTTTTGGTGCTTAGTTTTCAAACAAATGACAAATAGTAGCAAAAAGATTTATATCGGTGTGTTTTAAAATACTGCCAGCAAGTAGTAACCTCTTAAAAATTTCAATGATGGGTTTTTTTAAAAAAATTATAACTTACCATAATATATAAAAGTAGTGGACCCAGCACTGAGCTGACACTCTACCTATTAGAAAATCCTATCTATGATATCTACGCAGCTATAGAATATATTTGAAAATTACAGAATGAGAGGAAAAACTGTGCAAGTTAAAACACAATGTTTAGACCCTCTTTTAATCAGCAATAAACAGGGCCGGGGATCTAGCTCAGTGGCACGGCGCCTGCCTAGCAAGTGAGTTTGATTCCTGGTACCAAAAAAAAAAAAAATCATCAATAAACCTCAAAGAATGTCTGCATCACTGCAGGGAGAAATTAGTTACTTTTAACAGGAGTAGTTGCTTATTCACTCAACACTTATTGAGAAACAATGTACTTTTAGCAGGAGTAATTGCTTGATCACTCAGCATTTATTGAATACCTATTATATGCCAGTCATCATTAGTCCTGGACTGTAAGTTATGCGGAAGAATCTTTTCCCCAAGGAGAAAGGCCAAGTGGAAGAGACCCCTAAAGTAAACTTGCTTTGAGAGCACACTCCTGCTTTTCTTCTGTCTTGAAGGACACCGCCTTCTCAGCCTTACATTTCTGGGCTTTCACTTGCCTCCTGTGATAAACAAGCTCTGTCTTCTGGTCTTTATGCCCTACTTCTTCCAGCTATGCCTTTTCTCTCCCTCGGTGATACCTTCTGTCCGCACTGGCTTCAGCTCTCATTCACTCCAGATTTCTATCCCTAGTCTAGACCAGTTTCTCACATGCAAGCCCTGCGCTGATACCAGGATGCTGACCCATCCGCCTCCATCGGGCACATCCACTCTAATGTCTGAACCCAAGTGGTCCTTAGGAGAACATTGCTAGGCACTATATCTAAGTTTCAGAATAGATGTAACACTTTGGGCTCGGTGTTGTAACATTTTTTGAAAGGAGAGACAAATGAGTCAGTAATAATAGGCAAGAGCAAATAGAGTTAGTCTTAGCACAGGCAGAGTTACACTGGTACATAGTGCGATGCCAGTGAAAGGAAAAGGAAGGGCCAGCTCCCCTTCTCCCAGAATGTTTCCCCTGACTGTTGGCAGACACCGAAATGATGGGGACAGAGTATCAGATCTCAGGGGCCAGAACTTTGTTTTCCAGCTAGAGACTTTCTAGTGAAGGTTAACTATTGAAACAGTTGCACATGAGAGGGTTTCCCAAAAGAGAATTTGCTAGGAGAAAATGGAGGAAAAATGAGAGAATATTGGGCTTCTGAAAAGGATGGGAAGAAGGGCATGATTCTTCAAGTGGGGCAAGAACAGAGAAAGACGAGGCCAGAGGTACTAAAGAAAGGTATCCCTTGGGGCTGGGGATTTAGCTCAGTGGCACAGCGCCTGCCTGGCAAGCGTAAGGTCGTGAGTTCGATTCCCAGTACCGGAAAACAAACAAACAAACAAACAAAAAGAACCCAAACGGTATCACTCGACAGTTTTGGGTAGTGTTGGCTTGGCAGTCAGAAAGAACCTGTCCTTGGCCAAAACGTTGGTATGAACTCTTACTGTAAGTCAGTAACACTGAGCTGAGAAAATAATAACCATCTAAATTTTAACAGAAATGGAGAGAAAGGGAAAATCATCTTATTCCACTTCAGGGAAGAGGGGAAAGTACATCTACCTTGTTGTCAGAGGGCGCTTGCCTTCCCTTTCAGCCTGTATAATCCCAGGAATGCTGCTTCCCAAAAGCCACATGTACTTAGGTGGTTTTAGCATTTTCCCTGCTTTCTCTGACTTTGCGGTTATGAATTTTATAGACGTTTAGTGCTTAACTACAAACAGAGGATTTTCCAGGTGGGGGATCTGAGTTATGAAAAGAAAAATGCTGAAATACAAGTTGCTGGGGTAATAAGGGCTCTTGGATGTGGGTGGAAAGTTCCTGACTTAGCGCCAAAGGCTTAACATGTATATTGAACAGCTCAGCATACCTGGAGGGCCTTGGGGCAGGCTGGTCAAAGAACAAGGCATAGATGTTTCCAATCCATGAATTGTTCACAAACTAAAATAAAAACATAGAAATTTACTCTGTCACCAACTTTTAGCCCACTGAAATGGGGTGAGTCTCTTGAGAATAATGTGTATGTGGGTATCTTGGTCCATTGTGTCATTTGTTCCTCATAGTTCTACAAATTACATTTCCCCAGTATGTAGACATTATACACTGACCTTGATCACGTGTCCGTTTTGCTAACTAAATGTGAAAAATTCAAAACGTTCCTGGACCTAAAGCCAGTGACAACCCTAAATATTGTTGATGCTGATTTTCAGCCTTTATGAGATTCTTTTCAGTGAACGCATGTGTGTGTGTGTGTGTGTGTGTGTGTGTAGGAATGTTTTTAAAACTTGTATGCTGAATACAGCAAACTATAGAAGTTAAGTGAAGGGAATATAAGTTGTGGTGGGTTTCATGGGGGTATCTCTCTAGAACAGTATAATGGGACCACAGTTTAAGTCAATCCTATAGCAGACTCTAATTCAGAAAATGTCCTTTCACTCCCCCACCCCATTGCCCTGGAGTTGTGATTACTCTCTGTAATTCCTTGGGCTTCAGCATTTGGTTCCCTGGACATTTTCCCAAGCTTGTTCAGCCATTAGCCTTCTGGATTTCTGGGTTTAAGTACTGTCATATCAGATTTAAATCATGTGTTAAGGCTTCGTGGGCCCGTCATTGTCTTCAATTTAAGAAGCATTATAGAGGTCATGACATTGCTACAAAGAAGGTGGCACTAATCCCTCACTTTATAAAAGGGAGCACTGTGGTGTGCGTTACACCAAAGGGACCAGCCCCACCAGCCCCAAAGCCCCGAGAGCCTGCGTGTGCTCATTCTGCCGTTCTGCCTGCCTCCTTCCACCAAGGGGTAGCACAGAACCAGATGTAAACTATTTTTCAAATACTCCTCTGACTTAGCATTAAATTTCCCTTAGACCAGATGCCAGTGTTTAAATAATATCCTGAAGGATCCAAAGAGAAGGAATTACTCATTGTTTCATTCATATAAAATCTGAAATAAATGGGAGGAAAGTACAAAGAAGCCAGAGCACCTTGCCTATGCCTTGCCAGAGGATCATAATTTGAAAAGAATGTTGCTTCACTTATGAAAGCTCCAACGTGAAGGACCCTTTTCTTTAATTATAAGTTGAACTACCCATTATTTATTAGTGTTTTTTAGGAAAAACAAAAACAAACTATTTAATTTCTTTTGCAAAGAAGTTTGGTTTTGTTTTCAGGAGATTGGGCAACCCTGACTTTAAAGTGGCTCTGTCCTTTAATCACTTCCATTTATTTATTTTATTGATTTATACCTTGTTCTCTGCAATTATTACTTTGATGGCTTGCATCAATTAGGATATACGGCAAAGAACTGAACCCTTTGTCTTTCCATAACGTTATTTTCTGTGGTGCTCCCTAGATATTGCCAGAAGCTTGGCCAAGCACAGAAGCCATTGGGCTCTGAGTCATGCAGTGTTCCCGAATAGACAGCATGTGAGAAAGGGTCCTACACCATGTAAGACAAATGCTAATAGGCTTGTCAGAAGTGGAGAAGCTCATTGATGTTAAGCAGCACGAATTTCTAGTTGACCCTTTCAGCATAGTTGTTTACTTTCTGCAGCAGCAAAAGGTAGCCTCGAGATGAAGCAAACAAGCAGCAGGGGGGGCCCGGGGTTGGGATATTGTCCCCAAATACTCAGAAGTATAAGCTTTTATTGTATAAAGCCAGTAAGAGACAACACAAGGAAATTTATTAACTAGGAAAGCAAGAGGCTTCGAACAGTCACAGGTACAGTACCGGTAAGTAGTGGGTAGGCAAGGCCCTGGGAGATGTGGAAGCTGGTTGAGGCTTGAGGAGGTGTTTTTGGACCCAAAGCACAACAGCCCAGGCAGCAGGGTGTGGCAGGGTGTTCCGGTAAGTGGCCCTCATTACTGGGGGATTGGCTGGACCAACTACGGTGCGCACAGCAGAAGCCTTTGGTAAGGAGTCTCAGCCCCGGTCAAGGAACCTATTAAAAAGAACTCACGGAAACTCAGACCAGTTTAAACACTAAGGAGAAGTTGTTGGTTCTTGGAACTGAATAATAGTATTGGCTTAATCGGAGGTTCCATCCTCCATCTCCAGCTGTGTGACGACGCCAGGTTTCTTCTCTCCATATTTTAACTCCGTTGCCTTTTTGTTGGCTGCATTCACTGAAAGACATCTGTCTCATGGTTTCAAGACGACTGCTGTCACTTTGGGGGCCTATATTTCCAGGTTCAGATCAGCAGGAAAGAGAAAATACCCCTCCACAACAGCTCCCGTGGAAGTCCAGGATTCGTATTTCATTGGCCCCGAGTTCTCATTCTAGCAGGGACCCAGAGCAGTCCCCAGAGAGAAAGGAGTTTATTCATATGAACTTGGCTAATGAAGCAAACTGGTGCGTGGGTCCTGAGGCCTGTAGATACCAGATATGACATGGTAAGAAAAATCCAGCTGTCTCCAGACACTAGGTGATGTTATTAACGCACTTCCGGCCCTTACCTGCATTTTCTCAGTGCTTGGTAGGGCTGGACTTGCAAATAAAATGGAGATCAGTGAAACAAGCAGAGTGAGAGTGAAAAAATGTATAGCATAGAAATGGAAGTTCCTGTCCCCACTGTACCACTATACCACGTTTCTGTACGTTGAACCCTTGACCTACAATGTGAAGTATTTGGAGGTGTTAGATCATGAGGACAGAGCTTTTGATAAGATTAGTGTCCTTAAAGAAAAGATGGAAGAGAAATCTTGCACTCGTTCTGCCATGTGAGGATACAAGAAGAAGGCAGCTGTTTTCGTTATAGCAGAGCAAACTGACAAAGACAGATAGGAACCAAGAAGCCACATGTGTCAAGATGGTTCCATGGAAACATTAGGTCCTTGACGGTATCAACAGGCTTAAGAAGACTCTACTGGAAACCTTGATGTTATCCTGGACTCTGTCCTCAGAACTAATCACGCTTTAGAATCATTTCATCACCAAGTTGTGTTATTTCTACCTCCAAAATGTCACTTTAGTTCTATTCTTCTTATCCCTCTCACTGTCATCTTTATTGAGTCCTGCCTTAGTGACTTTTGTCTCATTGCTGAGACCAAATACACAACACCCAAAGTTAAAGGGGAAAGGTTTATTTAGCTCGCAGTGTGTAGAGGTTTCAATCCATGGTCAGCTGGCTCCAAGGCAGGGTGGCATGAAAGACAGGCACCACAGAGGAGAAACAGTTCAAGGGGGAAGAAGGTAGCAAAGCAACAAGACAACAACATCTCTTTCTATCCCTTATTGCTTATGTAGGCTACCATGTTAGGGCAGTCCCAAACCAATCCATGGACTGATTTTGTAATCACTCACCCTCACCCTTAGCACCCTTAATCCTAGCATTGGACCATGAATCAGTCACACATTCTAGATTCAGCTACCGCTGAAAAATTGTCACCTATGACTGACTGCATGAGGCTTTGGTGGGGGACATCTATACACAAGCTATAACAGGTCCTAATCACCTTGGGTTTGGATGAATGATCTCTTCCTATCTGCCTCTCAGTAATCTTCCTAAAATTCATCATATTGTTCCCTCTGACTGACTTCTCCGCTGGACTTGTAAGGTTCTCTTCAGTCCGGATTACTTGGCTGTGGATGACTGTTTCTAAGCATCCCTGGCATCTCCCACCAGGGCCCCAGGTGAATGGGTTCTCAGCTCCCACACCCACCACACTCATTTGTGCCTTGCTGCACACCTGTGCCTTCACCCAGAGTTTTCTTTCCCCATCCAGCTGCAGCCTACCTTTGGGAGCACAGAGCAAGACTCATCCCTTCCTACTAACCTCCCAAACAAGGACCTTTCTCTTTCCCCAGAATTTCTATTATATTTAAACTATTTCCCCATAAGTACCTAAATAATGTCTGTGCGTTAATTTTGTTTCCCAGTGAAACTGTGAATTCCTTGAAGACAGGGCATATGTCTCCTTTGAGGTCCCACACAGGGTCTTCTCTGGTTCTGGTACTCAGGTATGCAGCATTGATCCAGAGAGGCAAAGAGGGACACAGTGGCACCAGTGCAGGCGTTCAGCTCTGGACCTGTGCAGGCTGGGCAACATCCCTGCCCTAGGAGTTTCTCACCCTACCACTCCCCAGTCTCTAGCATCCCATTCGCTTAAAATAGTTTAAATTAGGAAGCAGAGGATGCTCCCAAGGCCCAAAATGCACTTTATAGGCTTCTATGGCTAGGACCAGCCACCCTTTCTTCCTTCACACCTAATCCTTATCCAGCCATGCCGGCCACCCTCTTCTCCCTTACGCACACACACTTCCTACAGTTACCATGTGTGACTCCCAAAGTAAATCAAGCCATACCATGTGTAGACTAAATGAAAACTCTCAGGCAATTCTGCAAGTTCCTATTCCTTCAAACACTTATTTTGCCTTAAGGCCAGTTAAAGTATATTTTAACCTAAGTTCACAATACAGCAATTCATATTTCCAAGATCACTGGACATGGCAAAGATGACATAACCCACTTTTGGTACAGAGAGTTGGGCTCATCTGTCTGATATTTAAACTCTTCCTAAGGCCAAGAGAAAGAAAGATTGATTTAATTCATCAAAAGGAAGTAGAGGGGAAAAAAGATTCTTTTGAAAGCTAGATGTTAGTATAATACAAGATAAAACAGTATCCTTATCCCCATATCTTAGTCTTTCTGCTGCCAACGTGTTTTTCAAATACACGTGCAAGATAAAGAGAAGGAATGAAATTACCATAAAGTCCTAAGTTACCAACTTGGGCGCTCCAGCTACATGGAAAGATTCTTCTGATAGCAGCCTCTGATGGTTGGAAATGGAACAAAAACACATCTTCTAGAATTCTATCTGAATAAGAAAAGGAGAGCTGCTTCTTTGCCTTCACTCATAAATGAGGTACAGTAGTTGAAAATTTCACAATAATATGTTTTACCTTGTGGGCCAATAAACATGAAGAATGACAATGTTTAGGACGTATTTTTTCTATCTCTAAATGGTAAGTTTTCTCTGCCATTGAAGTAAAGAAAAAAGCTGTCCCAAAGAGGTTCTCACAACCCCCAGCCACCACCGACTGCAGAGAGTTTTTTCTTTGTCTTTTTATTCTGTAGCATGGATTCTTTTCAGCCATCATTAGAATATGTTTCTAGATTTCAGTACATATTTAATATTAAAGAAATGCCTTCAACTGAAAGAATAAAATTCGCCTGTTTGACCTTTGTTGGTTTGATGTGTTTTAAAAAAAGATCTGGGCCCCAGTTTTATAAAGAACACACCGAGGCGTTCGTGAAAGAGCACACTGGTGAAAATAATAATGGAAAAAAGATTAAAAGATGAAACCTCTTGCTCACTCTAACATAACTCCTGCTCTCCCAGTACAGTTTCTTATAGCTGTTTTGGTTTTGCCTAAGTCAGAAACACACTTATCTTTTTAAAAGACACTTTCTCTAACTGTTGCTGACAGAAATTATACTTTGACATAATTGTACTTGGTCATCTGAGTAGACAAAGCAAAACTAGTTTTCAAGTTCCTTATGTACCAGTTTATCGGATTGGTAAAAGTATGGACCTCAACTTCTCTTAAAAGATGGGAAGTGGAGCGGCTGGGGATTTAGCTCAGTGGCAAAGCGCCTGCCTGGCAAGTGCAAGGTCGTGAGTTCGGTTCCCGGTACCGGAGAAAAACCAAAAAAAAAAAAAAAAAAAAAAATTAAAAAGATGGGAAGTGAGCCACTAGCCAGCCACCATTTCTGCCTTTCACCTAGAGGAGGTGGTTAAGGGAGCCAGAGCCATGTGTTCCGGTATGATCTGCTTCATACACACGCCAGCCTCTGTAGGGCAAACATGCCTCAGTATTGGCAAAAACAACCCATACATTACTTTCTGACTTCAAAGAAATAATTATTTAATCTTATTTACTTCTTAAATAGCATTGATCTCCAGTTAAAACAGAACTTACCCTCAGGGAAGCCACATTCTAGGAAGAGAAAGCAGTATGCAAATCAATAATTATTATGTGATAATGAAGCAAAACAGAAGCTTCAGGGTAAAGAAGACCTAGATAAAGGTCTTAGCTCAGGTACTAAATAGCTGTGTGATTATGAATCAGTTAGTAACTCTCCAAGCCTCTTTTTTCTTACGTAAATAGCTATAAAAGTATTATCAAGGATTTGTAGACAGATTCAGTGAAATATGTGCCAAATAGTACGATATGGTGCCTAATACGTAAACACTCAGTAAATGTCAGTCACCATCAGCACCATCATCATAGCAGTGCAACTGTTAGATGTGTGAACTGCCAAGGTATCTTCGTGGAAGGAAAGGTTACCTTACCGCCATGGCTAGGGAGAGTGTCCTGGAGTACCCACTGTGGGAGATGAGAATAGTTCCCCAGCTACTTAGGAGGAAGGAAAGCCTTAAAGGGCATAGTGTAGACGTGCAGAGGTGCTAGTTACAAAATGGTACTGGACTCTGGGGGGGAAGTGCCAGGTTGTTGCTGGAGCACAGGTTCTATAAAGTGAGGCTGAGGTCATTACAAAACATTTCTTAGATGATTCGTGCCAAAGAGGTTGTGTTTATCTGCAGTTAAAAGAAGCCATTGGGGCTGGGGATTTAGCTCAGCGGCACAGCGCCTGCCTGGCAAGCGCGAGGTCGTGAGTTTGATTCCCGGTACCAGAAAAAAGACAAAAAAAATAAAAAATAAAAAAATAAAAGAAGCCATTGAAGTGAGAGCATGGGGTAGGATGGTGATCAGGTCTTCAGTTCAGAGAAATAGAAGACTATATGGAGATCAGTTAGGGCAGAAAATACTAGAAGCAGGACAGCTACCGTGTCTCTTCCTGTAATGGAAATAAGAATATATTAGTCTCCAATCTGAAACCTTCAATTTGTCTGTTCAGAATAAAGCCCAAATGCCTTGACACGACTTTCAAAGCCCCACCTGCATTGCCTGCACCTATCTTGTTCACCTCCTGCTCATTGGTGTCCTCCATCCACACCCAACCATACGGCCGTCCTGAAGCCCACCACGCGTGGTCACCTCCACACTTCCCGCTTTTCCCTCGGCCAGCAATCTGCTCCTTCTCATCAACCTAAAAGTCCCTATTCATCCTTCAGCATCCAAATAACAGCTCATCACCTCTATGAAAACCTTTTCCACTTAGAAGTTACTGATCTTCTCCCCTGTCTTCCTCCTTGGCCTATTATACATAGCTCCTTTTAATATCACATATAAAAAGTGTAAGCTTTTTTTTCCTTGCAGGAACCTGAGTGAAGTCATTTGGTAACATTCTACTCCCCAACTTTTAATCAAATAAAAATCCCTTTTCTCTCTGCTGTGTAAAGGTGAACAACTCATGAAGTTAGTCAGTGACTCTTTACAATGGTGTTTTGAACTTTTCTGTGTGAGGTTGTGGGGTCTCTGTTCCCGTCAGTCGGGAGGTAAGAGGATTCATGCACAAAATTCTCATTAGCGTGAATTAGAGCTGCCTGCGTAAATCCTGGGTGCGTCAGTGGGACAATGACGGCCTTTGTCTTCCTAGTTTGTGTTTTGTGTAGAATGCCCTATCTGGCAAGACGTGCGTCCTCAAACATAAGGAGATAATTGGTACTTTGCGGAGAGGTTTAACTTATTTATAATTGTCAAGAGTTTAAATACGCAGAGAAGAAAGAGCAGTCATAGCTTGCCTCTTTGGAAAAATCCTCTCAAACACGGTCAAAATCTCTCGCTAAATTAGATATTTTGAATGATAATTGACTGATGTAGACCTTTCATTGTAAGTCAGTTAGTGGATGGGTTCTGGTCCTGGTTCTAACAGTAACCCATTGCAAACCTTCTTCTTCCTTCCATGAATTGAAAATGCTAAAATCCCTCTCTCAAATTCTGGTTAAGTACTGTCTTCGCAGTGTCTGAGAGATTATATGCCAAGTACTTAATATGGTATCTGACATACATCAGATGCTCAGAAATGGGTTGTTCTGTTTTCTTTGTTTCCTGCTATATAAATATAAACTTACTGGCACATACGTACCTATTCAACCGCAGCTTTATTCAGTAATTTATTCACTAAAACAATATTTGATGTACATTTACTATATGCCAAGGGCTCCGACCTTCAGTGTGCTGAGAGTAAATAGCAGAGGGACTCCAAACTCCCATTGGCCCAACTGGATAGCAGCCTCATTCTCTGTCTTCTTGGATCTTTTATTAACACAGTCAATTTAAAATCTCAGTAGTCTTGCTCCCTTACCCACTGGTTGAGGCCTTTGGCCTCCACTGATGGAAATGCTCTCTTCAGGAAGTCTAGCCCCAACCAAAAAGGGCTGTCACTGTCTTGCGGAGAGGAAGATCTGACACTAATTGGAAGTACACACCCCCCTCCCTCCCACCCAGGTAGGATTTTCTCCAAACCCTCCAGCGATGTACCTTGCAGAATAGAGAAGGTGCTTCCTTCTCGCTCCCGAAAGCTGGGCCCCAAAGCGTCCGTACTCTGCAGCGTGCGCCTCCCTTTCCACACACAGCCTCGCCCATTCCAGGCCTGTCCTTTAAGATGTGTCTCTGCCTTTGGAAGGAGGGAACTGGTCACAGTGTGCGTCAACCCAAGCAAAGAAAAATCTTTAGGAATTATATTCCTAAGGAAGGAAACAGCGCCTGCCTGGCAAGCACAAGGTCGTGAGTTCGATTCCCGGTACCGGAGAAAAACCAAAAAAGAAAAAAAAAAAAAAGAAGGAAAACATTAGAAGTGAGAGGAAAAGCTAATTCTAGCCAGAGAGGAGCTGGCATTTAATTTGAGACAAGAGAGAGGCACAAGCCATTTACCACTGTCACCCTGCAGAAAGTCTGATAGGGAATGAAAAGGAAGACGTGTGGAAGAGGAAGCAGCATGCAAGAAACCAGCCCCTCCTCCAGGGTGAATCTCTAAGATCCCTTTTGATCTCAGCAGCACTGTAGGCCCTGGTGTTTGCCTCCGACTTTCTCAGCTTTGAAGCTGGCCTACTTATTAATAGCCACTGTGCTGATTAAGGACTGCAATTCTGTGATGACAGAATCTGTTCTTTGTATTTAGGGAAAGCTTTTGTGATTAATTTACTCTACAGTTTCTGAAGATCCTGTTATTTTAAGATAAAGACTGACTTAACACCCACAATTGTGAGCTCTGAGGTTTGGATTCATTCATTCATCAGCAAATATTTATTGAGTTCCTATCGTATGCCAGCCACCATGCTAAATGCTAGGACTGCAGCCGCCAGCACAATTAATACAATCCCTGCCTTATGGAGCTCACAGTCTAGTGTGGGGTCAGCCAAGTTTCTTCAAAGGGCCAAATGGCAAGTGTTTTACGGCTTGCAAGCCTTAGGGTCTCTGTCATAACTACTTATTTTTGCCACCGGCGTGAAAAAGCAGCTTTGACAAATGAGTGTGTCTGCATTCAGCAAAACTTTATTTACAAAAATAGGTGGGCTACCAGATTCAGTCTACAGGGTAAAGTTTTCTGACCCCTGATCTAATGCATGCAACACAGACAAATGCTGGTTAATAATTTTGCTTATTCTACATGGTTTAAATTCATATTGATTTGCTCCCAAGTGACAGAAATATCCACGCCACAATGAAAATTCTCAGGACAGAGCTAATTTCAAGGAAAGGGCCTACCTTCTCTCTAGTTCTGAACTCTTCTTTTGCTGGATTGGCTTTGTCTCAGGCTAGTTCTCACTCCACGGTAGCAAGGTGGCTGTGACGATTCCAGAATGACATCCCCTGGGGAGAAGTCTGGTGGATAAGAGCGAGTCTGTGTTCCTGCACCGTCAATAAATTCTGTTACCTGGACTTGAACCAGGTATCCACGCCCTACAGTCATGGCACCAAGATTGTGATGGATGCCGGGGGTAGGCCCCTGTCACAGATTTCACCCCTCACCTGGGCGGGCCGGAAAGCAGAGGAGGTGGTTAACAGTTATGACAAGACTAATGAATGAATGCCAGAGTGAAAGCTGGTGAATGAATTATACACTTCATATAATATGGTTTCAGTTATTTATCTCTGTCCAGAATTAAAATGTGCAGTGTATATGCAAAATGGCCAAAATTTTAATATTCATAGATGTTTATTTCACATCATCACAACCTCAGTCTTTTTCGATATTTTTGTCTTTGATGCACTAATAGATTTAGACAGTTTACTGGTCATTTTCTTGTCCTTGAGTATCTTACCTGTTTCTCACCTATTCACTGTGTGTTAATCCTTTCAAGTAGATTTCCCAGGATTTGTTTTCTTTTTGTGACAGGGAATCTTCTGAAATACGCAAAGCTTCTGAAGCCGTAATTTTCTCCACAGGATTGTACCTATTCCTGAAAATATAACCCTTTCTGGAAACAAATCCATTCCCCCTCCAAACGACTGAGGTCGGCAGCTGACTTGCTACTCAGCCACCCCTTTGCCTTGTGGCCCCAGACCGTTCTGTAGCATAACAGTAGCAGGCTTCGTTCTCCGAAGGAGGAAACTGCCCTACTCCACCCACAAAGCCAGCAGATAAAGCAGAGCTCCTGGTGAACTGCGTACTTAGCTGAGGAGGACACCAGTTAGAATAAAGAACCCAAAACAATAGTGAAGAAAGCAGAAGTAAATATTTTAAAGGTTGCTAAGAAAATTATGGTTACTTTACATTTTCACTTTGTATTTGAGATTCAAACTACACAAGCTGTGCTGCAGAGCCCCTCTTAAGATGGATTTTTTTCTTGGCAGTTGCTTGGCAACACAGAATACCTTAACCCCAATAAATATGACATTTCTTAGAAGGCAGTGCATTTTCTCAGCTGCACTACAGCTTTGCACTTTATTTTTGGCATCGCCTTTGACTACTATTTCTTTCATTTTTATTCTTCAAACCAGGAAATCAAACATGTAAGTTCTGTGCACTTATTCCCCTCAAGTGCCAGTGTAAAAACTTGTGCTACACAAAGGCCTGTGCCTCGGAAACATCCCCCCATCTCTGTATACACCAGGCCCTCCCCGCAGACCTCCCTTCCTGTGCCATGTTTACCTGCCCTTCACAGCATCTCAGAAGTGCTCTTTGGATGCTCTCTACTTGCTCCAGACTACCCACTGCGTACCCACCCGTGTCACCCGCCTCCTGAGTAACGCACAGACTGCGCTGCAAAGTCACCTCTTGCTCTCCCTTCCCTCCCCTTCCCCTCCCATGTGCTCACCAGCCAGACTCTACTTGCTTTGCAGCATTCGGCCAAGCCGTGTTCTAAATACACTAATCTACAATGAGTTTCTAGAAGTACCCGTTCATTTCCCTTAACCTTCCACGTACCTCTCATTGGTAGAAGTCTAGAAATTGGGGAGTTTTGAGCTGAGATCCTTACCTCAGATCAAGACATTTAGCAAGGAGTAATGGCTCTTCATCTATGTGCCAGAGTTATTGGCAAGGTTCTGCAAAAATCCATATGTACACTGCTACAGACTGAATGAATGCTTACGTCAACACCCCCGCAACACCAGCAGTTCATACATTGGAGCCCTAATCCCCTATGTGGTTGTGTTGAGGATGGGGCCTTGGGAGGTAATTAGGCCTATATGAGGTCGTGAGAGTGAATCCTCACAAGGGGATTAGTGTCCTTACAGGAAGAGGAAGAGACCGGAGCTCATTCTCTGCATGCCTGCACCAAGGAAGGGCCACGTGACAACATAATCAGAAAGAGAGCTCTCACCATGAACCTGGACATCCAGTACCCAGAACTATGAGAAACAAATGTTGATTGAGCTCCCCAGTCTATGGCATTTGTTATATCAGCCCAAACTGAGATATACACCAACCATTGTTGATAGCCTACATGAATTAATGCTATTTTTCAAATGTACAAATCATCTAAAATGTGTCATGAATTCATACGCCTTTGTCTTTATGTAATTTTTCAATCAGCAGATACTAAAAAGTACAAAAGAAGTTTAAATGGAGTCTTCAAATTAATCATGAATAGATTTACATAACATGCTGTAAAAATTTATAGTGTTGCAGGTAATTAAAAATAGCAGAAAAATCTAGTGTTAGAGGATGAGCTTTTTGTTTTATGATGCGATGTGATATTGGCTAAATTGCTAAATTGTCCAGTCTGAGTTTGAACTTGGGACCTTCTTACCTCAGCCCCTTAGAACACTGGGACCGCAGGCACGTGCCACCATGCACAGCCTGAGGTTGACATACTTTGATGTACTTTTGATTGACATGATTTCTTTTGACATGATTAATTGACATGATATTGACATGATTAATAGATACAATGTTTTTCACATAAAAAATCACAAAAGATGTGTTAGTTCTCCTTTCCATATTTTTAATAAAGTTAAAGATTTCTAAGGCTTGTTTTTTCCCTTACTTTGAATTTTATCTCTAGGAGCCCTCCTTGCTCAAGTCAACTACAGACTGCACACTTTGTAATCCTTCATCTATGTCAATGAGCATTTGTCTGATTTCACATGGTATAAGTTTCTGATGATCACTTTTCCTGAGGAATGAGTTCAGCCTTCGTAGCCCCTTTAGAGAAGTGCTGGTGCCATATCTTCCTGTTGCTGTGGAGCAGAGCAAACATCTTTGTTCGCATGATTCCCCTGTTGCGGGTACCCCACTTCCACTCAGCTTCCGGTGCCTTATTACCCTACAGAAATGTCATTCACTACAATGTCCTGGATTTCCTAATTTGATTCTGCCAAAGGCATTAAGATGCAGGAAAGTAGACAGAGAAGTGAACATGGTGGAGAGAGGGACATTGGGCGTGATGTGGTCGAGGAATGTGGAAAGTTAGGGAATTATACAAGGTGCTCCCGGGGGGCTGAGAGTAGAGAAAAGGATGGGACTAATCCATGACCCTCCCAAGTTCCTAAACCAAAACAGCTTTTGAATACTTTGACATTTAATAGAAATCACACACTCAGGAGGGAGGGCGAGAGAAGGGGATTTTTAGAAAGAAACAAGCTGTATTATGCACGTGTATCAGCTCCCCAAGATGAATGTAAAATGCCTGTGCTGCAAACATGTACTAATAAAGCAAAACTTAAAAAAAGAAATCACATCTTGGTGTAATAGGATTCTATATGCTAATGAAATGTGATGTTAACTGATAATAAAATAGATATTTTTGAGATAGGGTCTTCCTATGTAGTTCAAACTGGCCTTGAGCTACGGTGTTGACCAGACTGGCCTCTTAACTTGCTGTGATCCTCCTGCATCAGCCTCCCAAGTGCTGGGATTATAAGCATGCACCATCACATTTAGCCAAAACAGATTTATGTGTAAAATTTCTGTCATCTTTAATGAAAGGAATTGTATGTCTATCAAACCCTTTGTTTAGGTCAGTATTAGTTCCTCATGCTTCCATATCTGGTATAAGGCCAGACTGTCCTGCAGCCAATCAGAGGGGACTATGGGAAGGAAAGAAGGAGAGTGGTGTGCATGGTTGCTAATGGTAATTCCGCAGGCAAATGTTCTTGGATCCTCATTATTTCCTTTCAAACACCTTGGTTCTGAGATGGTACAGAACAGCAGGGGCAAGAGTCAGGTTGACATGAAAGGACACAAGGTAATTCTTTTCTTCCCTTTTACCTTTTTGCAACATGATAAATTCAGATGTATCTGTCATTAGGTGGGCTTTAAAATATGTGCTTATTTGAGGAATTTGTGGAACTTTTATTTTAGGTCAATAGAGGCATTGCATTCATACGTATTTTTAAAAATTTGCCTTAATTAAATATTTAGTACAGATTCAAGTTAACATTTAAAGCAATAGGAGAGTAGGGAGAAAGCCCTTGTCGTTGATATTGCTGTCACTTAAAAAAAAATAGATATGACTAGATGCACATCTAGAGGTGCAATAGCTGCCCGTCCTTGTTTCCTGTTATGTGGGGAAGAAGCTTCAGTGTGGTGGATAAAGCTGCGTCTGTGAGGCCCCCTTCTAGGGTGGAAGAAGCATTCCAACGTTTGGAAAGATTAGTTGAGAAACCGTGGGGTGGGTAAGAATAGACACTCAAAGCTAAGGTTCTCTGAGTTCAAATCCTGGCTTCCCTCTTTCCTTACCTCATTTGGTCATCAGAAGAATTAAATCCATATAACACACCAAGAATTACATGTGGCATAAAAAATATTCAATAAACATTAGTAACCTCATAAACAGAATAAAAACAGATTGGTAAAAGTTTTCCATGACAAAGAAAAGTAAGATTTTGCTCGTTAGGATGAGTTTTAGATTCAGGACTAGGGAGTAACAATTCAGAATAATAGTGCTTTCCTGACTGGAAGTCTCATTCATAGGGGAAGTAATTTTACATTTTCCAGGGGCTCATTTTAAGTTCACTCAAATTTACTGACATCATAAATACAAAGAATATAGTGAGAAGTACAAATGTATAGGTCCTCAGTAAAGGTGGGAAGATAGATGTAGCATACTAAAATTAAAATGCAAATTGCTTATTCTAATATAATTGGAGTTCTATTAAATTTCTGACATATGGAAGTAAATCTTGAGAGAGTTGTTCCCCCTCACTTGTACAGTGTACTAGTTTGACTAATATCTTTCAGTCTTTGTGCAAATTATTAGAAGTCCTTTCTAATAATCCTTTCAGCAATGGAATAATATCTAAATGGAATTAAAAGTATCACATATATATAACAAGTACTCTTAAAGATCATCTTGCTTGGGAAACATAGTTCAAGACTATGGGTGCTTTATCACCGACTGTCGCTAGATTTCCTGTGTTACCTCATTTACCTTTTATTATTACTGGTGTCAATTATATGGAGAATTGAACCTTACAGCTATCTGATCAAGATTAATGTACAAGGGGCATTTGTATCAACCATGTCTACCATTTTCTTTTCATGATTTTGAAACTGTTCAATTCTGTCCATCTATCTAGTATTTAAAACTGGTATTCCTCAAATAAGGAGAATGTTAAGTGTAAAAAATAAACAATTAAGATTAAATTAAATTAAAAAGCAACTGAAAAGATAGTGATGATCAAAGAGCATGTTTGTCACATAGCTTTCTGTTGTCTGTGATCTGGCCTTCTCATATAAGGAGGATAGCAGCTGTAAGAGTAAGGTGGAGACAAGAGAGGGTGAACAGTGAGCATGAACCAAGAAGTTCAGGCCATGACCCCCCAGAGTGCTTGAAAACTGAGGGGAGCTGGGTGTGGTAGCACATCCCTGTAATTCTAGTACTCCAGAGGCTGGAAAATCACTGTGAGTTTGAGGCCAGCCTGGGCTACGAAATGAATTCAAGGCCAGCCTGAACTACATATGGAAAGGTTATCTTCATAAAAGGAAGAGAGGAGAGGAGAGGAAAGGGGAAAGGAAAAAGAAAGAGAAAACTGAGGGAGAAGAGATGGCCCTCAGAGCAAATTAAATGATAGATTTGGTTAAAGGGTTTTGAAGACAGCAAAACCAAATCATAGCTGTGGCCTAACCCCAGTTTACTCCCCCACCTCAACACTCAACAAATAGCTAGTTCCATTCAAGAATAAGATGTAATTTTTTAAGAAAAGAAACCAGCATAAGAACTTCGTTAGATTAAAAGAGAAAGAAGGAATGTAAACAAGAAGCAAATAAAGAACATATATCAAATGGAAAATTACTCAAGAGACAGGAAAGGTTTAGACAAATTATAGTTCTTTAAAACAAATGGTCCTTCTCCGTGTTAAAGCATTTATAACACACATACATACCCAAGCATACACACATCATGGAAAATAGTAGGGAAGAGAAAGAGAAAGAAAAAAGGGGTATGTGTTAAAAGGTGATGTCAACAGAAATGTAAATAATCTCAGAGAGTTTAGGAAAATGGTAGATAAAATCAGAAAATTGCATAGATTAAAACCACATTACATGAAAAATATTTAAAAATCATATCTGAAATGTCCAAGAAAATATGAATCAAGCTAGAGGAAATCACACACAATAAAATGAAGTTTTTAAATCAAAAGAAGATGTTAAAAAAGCAAAAGTAATGATAGAGAAAAATAGTATTTATGAAAGATTTTCAATGAGTAATTAACATTTGTAAAATCTATATATCTGAATATGAGAAAGGATTGAAAAGTATATATTAAAAATAAAAGAATACAAATAATTCTAGCAGAGAGAACTTCTGTTTAAACAGTTGAATTTAAAAATAGAAAGGAAAATTGATTCAGAATAATTAATATCAAAACATTTCCCCCTTAAATGACTGAATCAAGGAAAAAGAAATCACATGGGCATCACTATGGAAAAGTCACCCTTGCCTCAAACTTTATAACAATGTGTAATACCAGTAAACATTGGAGAGATGTCTCCAAAGTTCTGAGAGAAAGGAAGTGGGATTGATGCACTTTTATACCCAACTAAGTTGTCTTTTGAGTAAACAGGCAGTGGGCAGACATAACAGACAAGGATGTAAGAAACAGAGCATGAACAAATCCTTTTGAAAGAACAAGAGATCAGTATTTCAGAACCATTGTTATCTCTTACCAGGGTTCATGTGTGGGCCCTCCCTCCATGTGCCCAGTGCAAAGTGAGGTACTGGAGCAGGCGCTCAACGAGCTGCTGGCACCACGGTTCGCGTCTGGGCCTTACTTGCACCCTGACCTCCTGGAGGTCACAGGCACAGGCAGTCCATGATCACTGCCAATGCAGCCCATGTCTAGCACCTGTGCACCTTCTGAGCTGCCTGGAGACACAGAATCAGGTGGTCCACAAACTCTTGACCCTGCAGTTTGTGCCTGGGTTTTGCCTGTACCCTGAACTGCCTGGGGACACAGGACCACTGGTCCAGGATTGCACCACCAGTGCAGCCCAATTCTGGGTCATACACATGCCCTGAACTGCAAGGAGACATTGGATCAGACAGTCTGCCATCAGCTGACATCACGGTTTATGTCTAAGACCTAGGAGAACTAGATACACTTCACCATCTGCCGGAAAACCCCAGACTAAGCATTGCATCTCAGCAGACACTGAGGGGCAAGCCTGACCACCAGGAAAACTAGGGGCACTAGTAACCTTTGCTGAGCTGCCAGGGAAGAAGGACACTGAGCTTTCTGCATCTGGTATCAAACATGGCAAGACAAAGGACTAAAACACAATCTCAGTACTCCACCCAACTCAGAACAAGTCCAGGAGACATCGACATAGGAGAACTTGGTAAACACACACCTGAAATTGCTGAAATGATTGCAATGGAAGTAAAGAAA
>NW_004955478.1:5075683-5076775 GCF_000276665.1 Chinchilla lanigera | reverse complement strand
GTGGGGTTTTGTATAAAAGGTTCTTCCTATGCCTGTGTCTTCAAGAGTTTTGCCTACTTTCCACCAGATTGTTTCTATTTTAACATTTAGATAGTTGACCCATTTTGATTTTAATTTAGTACATGGTGAGAGAGTTAAGTGTAGATCCAGTCTTCTGTATGTGGACAACCAGTTTTCTCAGCACCACTTATTAAAGAGGCTGTCTTTCTTCCAGCATATGGCTTTGGCCTCTTTGTCAAATACTACATAACTAAATATACCTGAAGTTGTTTCTCTGTCCTCTCTTCTGTTCCACTGATCTGTCTATTTTTGTGCCAGTACTGTAGCATTTTTATCACTCTAGCTTTGTAACTTGAAATCTGGAATTGTGATGCTTCCTGCTTTGCTCTTGTTGCCCAAGATTGCTTTTGCTGTTCTGAGCCTCTTCTGATTCCATATGAATTTTGAGATTGTTTTCTCTAGTTCTGTTGGGAATGCTATCAGTACTTTTATTGAGATTGCATCAGATCTATATATCAGTTTTGAAAGTATGGCCATTTGACATAGAGATATTCCTTGTCTAATGGCCTACCTGTTTAACAACTGAATTTACAACCACGGCACACACAGTGTTTGGACTTACAGTCCACTGCTTGGACTTATAACTTGTCTTTTTTTTAAAGTTCTGTACATCTTATTCATAGAACCTCAATGTCTTTTTTGTTGTTATTGCCTTGTCTTCTCATTCTTCTATTTTATTTTGCTTTATTTTGTTTGCTGGGGGCTGAGGGTTAAAGTGGAAAGACTTTGTTGCTAGTATGGAGCTTTCTTTCATAAGTGTCTGCTTTCCAATGATACACTTTGGGTATGGCTAACTGTAGGCTTTGCTTCTGTCCCAAGATCTGACCATCTCCATGAATTTGAGGAGGGGAGCATACCGTGAAATTAACCCAGAACTCAGTTCTCTGGGTACAAACTGCAGTAATGGTAATAACCAAAAGACAAACCATATATCGGTATACAGTAAAAAACAGTAATAACAGCAGCTATGCCACAAGTGGCAATAGCAAAGAAATCAGCAAGAATAATAGAGTCAGAGGACAAATTCTGGAT
>NW_004955478.1:5054778-5074498 GCF_000276665.1 Chinchilla lanigera | reverse complement strand
CAGTATTGGAATCCACCAAGCATGGGAGAGGGTGGGCTGCTGCTAAATCTTATTTTGTTTTTACACTCATGTTTTTGTGTATGAATGCTGGGTCCTGCTCCTCCTTTTCTGCTAGGTGTGCTCATCAAGGGTATCGCCCTAGGGCCATGTTCACTCTAGCCCCTCCCAATTTCCATGTCCCCTTTATAGCCTAAGTAACTGTTTTCTCCGTCTGGCTTTATAGCCTGTGAGCTGATGAGGTGGCCCTCCTGCTCCATTGTGTGTGCATCCCAGGCTGGGAATCATCCAAGCTGAGGCCTATCCCTGATTGCACTGGCATAGCAAACAGACCCCTGAGATCTGTGCTGCTTGTAGTCAGTGGGGTGGGGGAGAGGGGATCAAGCAGTCAGCTGGATTTGAATGCCAGCACTTCCAGGCCCAGGCCCCTCCAAAGACCACATGCTACTGGCCTGGTTTCACACCAGAGAGCAGGACCCCCGTGTCCTTCCCAGCAGGGAGTTTAACCTTCTCAGGGGGACTATGTCTAGCCCACACCTTCTCTTCAACTGTCTCTTGTGTCTGTCTCCACCCAGCCACTATGGTAGCATAACCCTAGAACCCCTGACGTGCAGTTGTTCTGTGGCTTCTGATTCCTAGAGCAGCTCAGTCTTTCACAATTAACCACTTTCCAAACTGGCTCCTGATTAAACTCTCAAACATAGCCACCACCGCACTGGGTTTCCAACTCTAGTCTGCCATACGGAAGGAGATGCTTAGAGAGTAAAGCCTCATGCTTTTTTTTTGGCAGTTTATAATAAGTAGGCTTTTCTTGGGACTAACATTGCCAACATAATCTGTTTCTTCTCCCTGGGGCAGCTGACCCTTCTCCTTGTGTTAGTGGAGACAGGTCCGCTTACCAAAGAACCAAGATTAGCATTCCAGGCTACTTCGTTATTTTCTGTGTTATTTTCAGCTTCTCTCTAGTTTTTAGTTTTTCTGGCAGCTCTTTTGTTCTGGTTTGTGTGTGGATGTCCCCCGAAAGCCTTATGGGGTCATAAGGGCTTTTTCAGAGGTGGCTGAATCTAGAGTGTGTGATGCTGGGATTAAGAGTGAGTGCTTACCGTATCAGTCCATTGAATGGTTTGGCACTGCCCTAATCCCAGTGGGCGGTTAAGGTCTCGTGTTGCTTTTGCTGTTTTCTGCCACCATGAACTGTTGCCCCGCTGCCGTGCGCCACTCTTCCTTGGAGCCAACTGATTATGAACTGAAACCTCCACAAACTGTGAGCCAAATAAACCCTTTCCCCTTTAACTTTGGGTGCTGTGTCTCAGCAAAGAGAAAAGTACCTAAGACAGAGTTCGGTACCAGGAGTAAGGTCACTGCTGTGACTATACCCGACCATATGGTTCAGAAGCCTTGGGAACTGGCTTGTGGTAAGAGTTCTGAAAGGTTCAGAGATGCCGGCTGAAAAAGTACAGCTGGAACCCCTGAGGCTCTATTGTATGAGAGATTCTGATTAGTCTTCAGAAGACCAGAAGGCTGACAGAAATTCTGTTGGTAAATACCAGCTCAGGAGGTTTCTGCTGGGAAGGACTACTTTGGCTGTTGGACTCCAGATGATACATGTTATGCCTTGGCAGAAAGTTTGTCTGCATTTTGCTTGCATCCAAGACTTTGCATGAGACTAAGGTAAAGGGAGGCAGACTAATTAATTTTGTAGAAGAAAATTAGGCAGTCTAATGTTGAGGCAGTAGCATGGCTACTGTTAGGAGCTTTTAGCTAGATTTATGGTGAGAATAAAGAGCAAAGAGCCCAGCAGGATGATTTAAAATGTTGTAAGCTTGGTGGGAAAGGAAGCTCCAGTGAAGTTCCTCTGCAAAGATAGAGCAGAGGGGATCTTGATTGCTGAGAAAGAACAGAATAGAAAAAATGGCCTTGAGAGTATCACAAGAAGTAGCAAGACTCTACCCTTTGCAACACAAAATTGCAAAAGTGAAAGACATTGCTTTGAGCAGAAAGCCCAAGAGCATCATGTTCCAAAATGGTGGTGGCCTAGAGAATTTTTTCCTAAGAACTGGATTCAGCGTGCTCAGTGATCCAGGCACTTGACACCAACAAGCAAGAACGAAGGAAGCCTGACTGATGCTCCAGCTGGCAGCAGACCTTGGCATCACCCATGTGGTGCTGATTTTATTTGCATGCAGAGTTTTGGGGTCAGGAAGGCTCCCACCCAGATTTCAGAAAAAGGCCTGGGAGGCCAGGCAGTGCGCCCCTGAGAGGACAGTGTGTGAAGCTGCAAATGTGAAGCAGAAGATGCAGTAGAGACCCCAGAAGGTTGGAGAAGCCAGGAACATGTATTGTCCAAGGAGAGCTGCAAGGAGTGAGCAAAGCCAGCCAAAGAAAGAAGCGATGGGAGCTACAACCAACAGAAGTGCTATAGGGGTGGACCACCTAAGCCCTTTGGAGTTCACAACTTGCCACAGATTGCCAGGGATGCTGGATGTGGAACTGTGGGATTTATTGTTTGCCCTACTGAATTTTGGACTTGCTTTGTTCCCGTTTCTTGTTATCCCCCTGTTTATAACTTTTGGAATGGAAATGTCCATCTTTTGCCATTAAATACTGGAAGTGTTTAACTTTCTTTTAATTTGTACAGGGATTTGCAGCTAAGAGTCTGTCTTAAATCTCAGAGCAGACTTTGGACTTGGACTTTTCAGCAATGCTGAACCTGCTAGGACATTGCCAACTCTTAGAGATGGACTAAATGCCTTTGTCATTAAGAGATGTGCATGAGTCTTTAGAGGACCATGGGCAGAATGTTACAGTTTATGTGTAGATGTCCCCCTAGAGCCTCATGCAGTCATAGGGCTTTTTCAGAGGTGACTGAATCTAGAGTGTGTAGTGCTGGGATTAAGGGTGGGTGATTACTAAGTCGTGGTTACTAAATCAGTCCATTGATTGGTTTGACACTTCCCTAATCCTGGTAGGCTGTTAAGGTCTCTTGTTGCTTTTGCTGTTTTCCACCACCATGAACGGTTGCCCCTCTGCCATGTGCCGCTGTTCCTTGGAGCCAGCTGATTATGGACTGAAACCTCTACAAACTGTGAACCAAATAAACCATTCCCCCTTAACTTGGGGTGTTGGGTATTTTTTTTCTCAGCAACAAGTAAAGTAACTAAGATGTCTTTCTTAATTTATTTTTTCTTCCCTAAGTTGTTGTTTTCCCAGGCATCTTGATGCTAGATTCCAGAGAGGCTGTATTTTACTGTAGGCCTTTAGTTCACCATTTTTAATCCTCCACAAGAGTTTTTAAAGTAATTAATTCTGTCACATCTTAGATTAGAAAGAAGAGAAATGCAGAAATAGAGCTATAGAAAGACACCACTGTATGAACACTCACATGCACGTCTTCATCTTATCTCTGCATCTTCCAAAGGCTTCAGTTCCACCATGCCCACTTTCGCTGTTAGGTTTTAGAAAGGTGAACCAGATGAGCTAACAACCTATATCCCTAGCCAGGCAGTGACATCAACTAGCTGAGCATGGGTCTGATTATATTCTGGAGCAGAAAGAAACCTGGGAACCAGGGAAAGTCACTGTGATCAGAACATGCTACCTGTCCTCCAGTGTTGAGGAGGCTTTGAGCCACAGCTTTGCAGATTCACCATCACCCAACTCTTCATAATCATATGACTCAAAGTGAGCACCCAGATACCTACTTGTATTTTAATCAAGCCAAAGAAATGTCATGAGTTGTCCTGAAATCATGGGTTAGTATGGTCTTCGTTCACATCTTGATCAAGGGCAAGCTACAGGGGTAGCATGGGGGTGCCTCATGAATAGACAGTAGAGAATGCATATTTCACTTAGATGCTGAAATTATGTCAATAATCATTATGAAGAAAAAGTTCCGTTACAGGGACTAACTATCCCAGAGTCACAAGGTCAGGCTAGGTGGCTTTTTCAGTTTGTAGAACTCTTTTACTGTTATGTCATCTTTGTTGTCTGGTTTCTGACTATGTGTAGCAAACTTATCTTTGTGATCAATAGATATGATTATTGGAGTTCTTAAATTCAAAATCATCATTGCTGTGGTAAAAAAACAATGACTTTCACTTTTTCCCACTAGATAACTTATGTACGGCAAGAATATGAAACAAAATTCAAGGGGTTGATGCCAGCATCTCTAAGACAAGAACTTGAAGACACAATTTCCTCCCTGAAATCACAGGTAATTACTAGAACTGAAGCATTTTCCAAGAATTTCAGTCACGTACACACCCTGGAGAGAAACTTACATGTAAATTTGACTCTACATTGTTGCCGGGAGTCAGTGTGATATCGTAGCATAACCCACCACACAAGATGAGCTGTTTTTGTTTTTGTTTTCTAATTATTTTTCTTACTAGTTTAGAACTCATTGTCTCCATAGGGTTTTCTTAAAAGCCCCCTGAAATTAAAAAGTTCAGTCGTGGCAACCTCTACTCATTTACAGTCTGAGTTCCAGTATCCCACTCATTTTGATGCCAAGTCCAAAACGCCATTACTCTGTGCTAAAGTGCAGAAAAACAAAAATGCCATTAAGTTCAGAATATTTTATTCCGGTGTATTTTATATGGTTCTTAGAGATAGAATGTGTTTTAGGTTCAAAGTAAAATAATGATAAGGCATTCAAACCAGTGGGTTAAATATTTATAAAATTGATAATGAGAGATGAGATTGATTTATCTTCAGATGCTTAGGGGAAAGGTTTCTATGTACCTCTGTATGTTTGAATGTTTTATGTGTTGCTGGTCTAATGAATTTTTTAACTCTAACTTGAGAAAGACTTCACATAGTTCCATTTCCAATACACCTAAAAATTTTAGGCTTTTTCCTGGAAAAGTTCCATAAAGGAAAGGATCTCTGTACTTCATGTGCCAAGAACTGTGCCTGGCATATAGAATGTACTCAATAAATTTGTTTACAATATAAGTGATACAAGTTGATAATATTCACCTTAGCAATTTTTAAGATGTAAGATGAAATGGCTATTTCTTTTAAACGCTCCTCAATAAAAGTCTCTTATCTGAACAGGAATCTTCATGACAGGGTACCTCAGTTCATGAACTTAATACTTTACGTGATTCTGGCCACAAATCAAATTGGACGAGAACTGAATCAAATTCAGTGTTTAGGTTCAACGTTGACCTTGTGGGGAAATCTGATTTGGTTTGGGGCCAGAATCGTGGAAATAATTAATTTTGTGAACTAAAGTCGGTATCACTGTGTTTCTGTCTTTCTGCTACTGTTTACTGTTCCTTCTGTAGGCTAATAACAAGTTTTGCTGTGCTTGTCCCTGCATAAAAATAAGCGCTGGAGGAGCGCACTGACACAAATGGTTAAGCAACCTTTATTTCCATAAACGCACTCCTCAAGGTGTGTTTTACCCTTTCACTTTGTAGCAGACCTTCCACAGGATCGGCTGGAAAGGACTCGACACCTTCACGGGAGGGGTTTTTTGTTTTGTTTTTTGGGAGGTGGGGAGGGGATCCGATACCCACCTGCAGGACTTCTGTTATCATCCAGATCATGTGACTGTAATAAAAGCCACTTCAGCCTCCTAAAACTGGATGTTGACCTGGAGAGCAAGTGCTGCCAGCTGTATTAGGGCCTCAGAATCGGCAGCTGCGTGGAGGAGTCACAAGCCATAGAGTGAGCGCATTTAGTTTGAAAGCACAGGTGCCTGTGTTTTTCAGAAATGGTTGAAATTCCAATTGCAGTATCATGTGGGGGAGGGAACTTGAATCAGTGTAATCCTTGCATCTGTCACAATTATCAGTTGTCCTATGGGTCATTTGAGCAATTGGGTAAAATGAAGAACGGGGTGATATTACAAATAAGCAAACCCAAGGGGGCCGCTTTGATAGGCACCCATTTGGGAAGACGGTGCTTTCTTCTCTTTCAAACATGTTTTTTAGTTCTGCCAGCTGTACGCTTTTATAACAGGGCTTCAGAATCAGCCGTTGCCATGGTTGCAGTCCAGCCCAACGAGGCAAGAGTAAACAATTCCGAACGATCAAATACCACCGGCTCTTGATTATATTAAGCTATAGTAAGCTATTCCCAAACTGGTTTTATTTGGTTGTCTAAGGTGCTTTTGAATCTTTGCGTTACGAGTGTCTTTAATCATATAGAAATTTATGCTTCAAAATAATCAGTGTATCATAAAGACCTGGCTTAGGAGCATATGCTAGGCTATCCAGTTTCCGCCATCTTTGGGGGCCCCAAGAGTGGGGGTGTGGGGGTGTTACCTGCTGTGAGGGCTCTACCACACGCTTTCCTCATTTCACACCATCCTCCTTACCTTGGGAAGCACTGCCGCTGTCCTTAACCCCATTTCACAGATAGGGCACTGAGAGCTGAAGTAATTTCTTAGAGTCTTAGAAGCCAAGCCAGGAAGTGAACCCAAGTTGGTCTAACTCCAGGCAAAGCTTAGGCTCTCTCCCCTACAGAATACTGTCTCTCAACCTCAGGGAATCCCCAGGATGCATTGAGGTTTCCAGAAAGCAGTAATTTTCTTTTCACTCACTCATTCATTCATTAAACAGCTAGTGAATGCCAGCTACATGCCCAGCACTGTAAAAGAAACCAGGATACAAAGATTTAAAAAAAAATGCTCCCTGCCCCAGAAGTTTCCAGGTTTGGAGCAGAGATAAAAACAAATCACAGCACAGCGATGTCAGAAGTGGCACCAAAAGAGAAGAGGGAGCCAGTGGGACTGAGAAGACATGAGCACTTGGGAAAGCTGGAAAGATTCCATAGGCGTATATTTGAATAGGAGACAAAGAGAGAATGAAAAACGATCCCATTCAAGCATTTAGGAGGCTGAGGCAGGAGGAGGCTGAGGCCAGCCTGAACTACATAGCAAGACCCTGTTTCAGAAAAACAAAGGAAAAAAAAAATCACTCATTTTTCCCAAAGGTTCTGTTTGTTTGGTATAGATAAGATTTAATCTCTTGTAGTCATACATGATCAAATTTTGATATGACATCTATTTCAGCCCCTAACTTCTATAATATTTGAAAGAGAGAAAAGGGCAACAGTGTGTGGAAGATGGGGTGTGTGAAGTGGTCCTATCAGGGAGGGCGCAAAGAGCAAGGAAGCCACAGAGGTAGGAAGGAGCCAAATTAAAGCAGCTCTTGTGGTAAGGAGTTTGAAGTTATTCTGTAGCCTCCGGTGGATTTTCAGTTGGAATAGCGTGTGACCAAATTAACACACACACACACATACACACACATACGCACCATTGACGTTCAGCAAATCTTGTGAGCTTTATCTCAGGAAAGAACTGTCTGAATCAAAATAAAATTCTATTGTACCATACAGGCAGTATTGACATTCGAGCCACGTTCACCTTTTCTCATACAAGGTCTCTTTCCTAGGTTAACTTTCTGCAAAAGAGAGCGTCTATCCTCCAAGAAGAGCTGATGACCTACCAAGGCAGAAGGTACAGCACATGAGCAGAGGCCTTCTGATGACTTCTCTTGTTTGCACCTGCGAGTCTCCTGGCTTGCTATTTCTCTTTATCATACGCACACTTAATAGCAGTTCTGAAAAAAGAGGTAGTTTTAGTTGTCAGCCCTTCTTTGAGAAGTCATTTATCTCTGTTAATCAAGGGCTTAATCAGTCCCATCAGAAGAAGACGCAAGGGTCTGCAGGGCACAGCAAGTACAGGCCTCCCCTGGGCAATTGCCAAGACATCCCTTGAAAGCCAGTTGCAGGGCAGAGGACACACCGTGTTCCTTTAAGAGCTGGAGGTGATAAACCAGGCGTGGTGGCCCACCGCGTGTAATCCCAGCACTTGGGAGGCTGAAGGAGAGGTGCTGTGAGTTCAAGACCAGCTGAACTATATAGGCAGACCTTGTCTCAAGAAAGAAAAAGAGCATGAGATGATGCAGTTCCTGCCGTGTGGGTTACGTCTTCACAGACCCCTGACCCTGGGGGGGCTTGGTGCTGCTATCCGGAGCAGAACAGCCAGTGCCTCAGTGATGACCACGTGTGCACAAGGGTCCAGTGTCCCCAGGGTGCCCTCCTCTTGGACATCAGAGCCCTTTTTAGTGAAAGGTTCCCAGGGACGTGACTGCTGGAGATGGGTTTATCTGCTCCGACTCAGTCAGACTGACAACCTGGCTTAATTTAGTGCAGTGAAAGACTGAACCATTTACTGGGCATTGAATTAAAAGGAAAGAGATTACGAATTATTCACTTTTCCAAAGAGTCAGTTTGTTTCCTTACGGATAAGATTTGATCCCTTATAGTCATAAATGGTAATTTTGATGCCACATATTCCTTTTAACCCCTGACTGCTCCAGAACTGTAACATGTTTTATAACGGACAGGCCCGTCAAGTCCAAAGGTCATAATCAAGGTTTTTGGCTTTTAGGTAACTTCATGAGAGAACTCCATGGGTGCGTTTGTCCAGGCTGCACGGAGGACTTCTTCCAGCAGGTTTGAAGAGTTGGATATTGTAAAATGAACTGTGAGATCAGTGACATTTTTAATACTTACATGTAATTAGTATCATAAAAACATGCATCATTTACATCAGTGGAATGATTTTGTGTCTGCCTAAGTTATTTTTAACATCTCTTTATTTCTGATTTTCATATCTGTGTGCCTTTGAGTGTGTTCTGAGAATTGCTTAGCTTGGAAAAAGAAGTGATTTCTTATGGTATGCCTTGTTACTGCTTTGCATAAAAGTTTACCATTGGGTATGATCAAAATCACGTTTAAAGTATTGTATCAAAATTTTACACCTGTTTACATTGTTTTTGTTTGTGTTCATATTTTATTAAACTATCATTTTATACTTATGAGTTTTCTTTCTACTTTTTATCATATTTCATCTGCTCAAATGTAACATACGCATGGTGTTTCGCAAATACTGACAATCTCAAGTTGTGCTTTAGAGAAAAACTTTCTATCAAAGATCGAATCCATAAATTACTGCATGAAGTTGGTGTTTAGAATAGAAATCACTGGGTCATCTGTGATCAGTGCAAGAAGTGTTTGTCATGTTGGTTTATGGCCTGATCCTGGAACTCCAGAGATAGCACAGTGGAAAGAGTATATAGAGGGGCCCTGGCTTTGTTATTGTCTTGAGCTCTGTTTTTGCGACGGTTGTTTTAATTGGTATGTTGATCGAAGTCCTTAAGGAGGCCCTATGGGTAGGGTCATGTTATGAGAACATAGCACATTGGCAAGGGATCTCAGCTTGTGCTTTAGTTAGTTATATGTTGTTATGTGGGCACCTTCTCTTTGAGGGCACATGGTCTTGGGCCCGTGCGTAGATGTTTAAGCCTGAGTACCTCTCCCTGCCACGCCGACAAGCAGTTCAAAGCTAATTGGCCAACACTAATTTGCCAAGGACATTTAGAATTGCAGTGAAATCCTCTTGAGTGCATTGTGGTGCGTGTCATGGGCCCTTTGAGAGACTCTAAAACGCCAGCCCATGGGCGGGACTGTATTCATCTGGTTTACTGTAAAAAGCCGGGACAAAAGTTTATTTACACTTTTTCAAAATTCTTTTCTCTTTCCCACGCCCTTGTCTGTTGTGTGCTGCTCGAGGATTAATTACCCTTTCTTTGTACTGTGACTGAGACATGGAGATGATGAGGAAGTACATGTAACAGGTTTTCCAGCGACTTCCAAAGCAAAACGAGGCTGTGCGGTGGCCTTCAGTGGGAGGCTGGTGTTCTTGCATTAAATCATCTCCATGGGGCCACTGCTGTGCTGGTGACACTTGACGCTACTACCCTAGACTTAGATTGCTCTGATTTATCTTACACATAAAATGTTACTGCACGGGCTTCATGAATATCCAGCGGAAGCAGAATGGTAGCAGATGCTATTAAGGCCGCCTGACACTAACGAGGCAGTTGTTACTCGGGCTGTGATCTAGTACTCGGAACAGAAAAATTATGGCTACAAGAGTAATGTGAAATACTTCTGCGCAAACTATGAAAGACAGATTGAGGCTCAGCAGATTTCATTGGTAAGATTATTAGCTGCTTGAAGTGAAAATACTTTGTGAATTGTATTGTATGATGGGATTGGAACTCCCCCTCAGAATACTGGTTTCCATGAGTAAATATCAGTAGGTGTTCTGGAAAGTTACCTGCCATTCTTTCCTTTTGTTACTTCAAGGGTTATGCAATTGTAAGGACTGGTGAACCTTTGACACTACCCAGATCCTGTTTCCCTTCTGAAGTATGTCGTGTATATCTAAGGGCAAGGTGAATGAAACTTCAGGTCATTTTGATTGGCTAGGGTAGGAATGGGTGCTTGACATGCATGTTTTTGTGAATATTCTCTGATAAAGGAATAGAAAGAAAAATTGCATTTGACTTGTGTGAAATTCCTCACTGAGCTGAGCTCAGAGTGTATGAATGGCTACTGGGAGAAAAGCAGGTGCTCAGGAGATAAATTATAAACACTGGGTCTTATTATAAAATCATCTAAGATTTTATTTTTGCTTTTATCCTGTGGAAGATCAATTGTTCATCACAAGCACCTAATCTAGTTACATCGCCAGTTATCACTGCTGGCTGCTGTACCTGAGTCATGCACCTGTGCTCTTTATATTTCAACATGTAATTGTCCGTGGGTAGCACGGATAAGGCATTGCGAGCAGTGGAGCAGACAGAAGCTCTGGGATCGGGGATTGCAGTGCCGTGGGTGTGTGTTGTGATCTGGTTATTCTCCAGGCGTCAAGGAAGGGCAGAGTTCGCAGCCGAGTTGGCTGCTCCGTCTTCTGCTTATGTCACAGTTTTGTCAGTCCACCGTCTCTGCGTCACCAAGCGGTGAGCCCTTTCAGGGTATGTGACCTCTGATTTTGAAACCTGCAACCTCAACAGTGAGCTCCACAGTCCTAAGTGGACTCCCAAGGTAGAGGAGACAGAGCCTGGATACACTTGCTTCATGGCTTGTCTGAAAGAGTTGACTGAGGCTCGAGCGAATAGCTCTCGTTCAGACCTCACCTGTAACGTCACCTCTTAACAGAGATTGCTTCTGTGAGGGGCATGCGCTCTGAGTGGGGAGCGACCTCATTAAAGAAGTCTGAGAAGAAAAGTGCAAGAAGGGGATACTGGGAGTGTGAATTAGCAATTAACAGCTTCTTCATTGAAGTGCAGCACCGTCCCAAAAAGTGGTGGCGTTTTAGCTGTCTAAGAGTAAAAAGGAAAGGTAAAACATCAAAACTGGTGGCAGAAAAGTTTCAGAACGCAAGGTCATTTTAATTCATAGTCTCCTTAAAAGAACTATCTCTTCTGAGCTTTCATATTTTGTTCAGAAAGGTCGTCTCTTTTAAGCCTTGTCATTAAAGACGGTTTGCTCTTTAAAGTGAGTTATCAAAGGATATAAAAATTGCAAGTTACTGAAACTAAAATGCATGATCAATTTTAAGTCTGCTAACTAAAGCCTACTTAAATTTGGATGTGCTTTTGTCCTGACAGCCCCTTTGATAGAATCAGAAAAAGATACATCATTGGTCAATTCAAAGTAGGGAGAGAAGATAATTAGATAAAACTTTTTTTTTCAACTGGTAGAGTGATTCTTAGCTTTGGAGGCTTGATTAGGAAGCTAATGGTATTTGAAAAGTAAAAATTGGATATCCCAGATTTTGAGCTGGTCAGTGTTAACATTCTTCCCTGGATTTTTTTTAAAAACAGAATGAAACCAGATCATTTTACCTCTCACATGGAGGAGAAACAGTATTTGTTAGCTAAGACTGCAAAACTTTAAAATCTACATTCCTCTTCAATATCTGATTCCACTGAAAATGTGTCCTAGACATTTCAATTTTAAGGAGGAAGTTCTATCCGGCATATGTTTTAAAACCAAAGGCCCTGGGTGCTTCTTTAGATTCTGCTGTTCTGAGGACCAAAGCTTAGTCTAGACTTGAGAGGAGTAAATCATCTTACGTCCTCGTTGGTAGTCTGCCATTTAAGAGAGGTCTCTGGTACATGGACTTGGACACATCATTATCACTGAGCAGAAAGAAAGCTTCCTAAAAAGAAGCCTGACACCGTACATCTAATTAGCTAAACTGTGTTTACCTGAATGAAACCATTTGGCCCGTGCCCTTTCCCTTTAGCTAGAAAAGGAAATTGTGCTTCACAGGTAGAGTTTGTCTGTTAGCTGTGCCTTCTTAGGCGGTTCCCTTCACCTGGTTGGGCCTCACTTTTCTACTCTGTAACATAAAGTACTAGACCGGTACTATACAGTACTAGACCAGTGTATCTCCAGCTCTATCATGTCAACCTTCTCAGTCAGTGTTTCTCAAAGTAATACTCCATGAAGCCTTGTTCTGGGTGATTTGTCCTGTAGTATTCAGATGTCATATTTAGGAAATGTGACGCGCTGTATCCTGTCTTCAAGATTCACATTTACATTACTACCTCATCCATGTGTGAATAGTTACTGATTGCCAACTAGCTAGCACCACCCCCAAAACCTAATGGCTTAAACAATATTTATTATAAAGCAATGATGTGTTATCATCTGTCTTAGTGCTGGGCTCACATAGGTCTCAAGCAGTACAGTCAGGTGTCTGCTGGGCGGCAGTCACGGGAGACAAAGGCTTACTCCCGTGTGGATAGCTCATACTGCCTGCTGGCTGGAGCATGGCAGCTGTGAGGAGCCCTGCAGAACTAGCCCAGTGAGAGATTAGGTGTGGAGGCCATCAGTCCCAGCAGGCCTAGGCCCAGAAAATGTCACAGCAACACCTCTACTGTATTCTGTCAAAGACAGTGCCTGAGCCAGGCATGGTGGCACATGGCTGTAACCCAAGCACTCTGGGAGGCTGAGACGGGAGGATTGCAAGTTCGAGCCCAGCTTGGACAACTTAGTAATTTAATGAGACTCTGTCTCAAAAGAAAATGTAAAGGGTTGAGAATCCTAGGTTCAATCCCCAGTACTAAAAAAAAAAAGAGCCCAGCCAGAGTCAAAAGTAGACAGTGTATATCCCAGCAAAGTCAAAGAATCTCTGGCCATCTTTAACCTACTCCACATTTGGTGGAGAAGCACATAACACTTTATCCTGGAATATCCTAAAATGATTTGACCCATGGAATTTTTTTTAATCTTTTCTTTAGGGGGCCACATATGTTGTTATACAGATTTCTAAGAAGTATTTGTAGAGAAGCCCCAATTTAAGTGATTACTAAAAATCCCCCTCTTGTTGAAATAATCTGTAAATGTATGTTGTATTGCTGTAATCACAGGGTAAGTTTGGGATTTAGAAATACTTCTTGGGAAGCTCTGAGTTATGAACATTCAACAAGTCCATGTCTTCCTCTGTGATTCTTTTGAGAGATGGTAGCAACCACAGTCCAATGGGGTTTTATTCAACTCCTGTTTGGGGCCTGGTATGCACTGTTTATTGTAATTATCTATGCAAGTGTATTATTATAAAAGTCCACCAGAACCCATACCCTGTGCTTAGGATGGTTTCTTCTTCTTTCGTGGAACTGTCAGGCACATGGAAGGATGTGGACTTGATGAGCCTGAGAGGGAAAATTTTCTGAACCACAGAACACTTAAAAACTACTCAACTAAGTAGAACATAATCATCCAGATAAACAAATGAATCAGCCTCCTAATTGCCCTGTTAGGGTTCTCACCACTGCAACTGAGTTATCTGTTTTTGCATTCGGCTCATCCACAGTGTCGTTCTCAGCCGAGCCAGAGTGCGGAATGTAAATACGCACACAGAGCCAAGTGCAAAGAGCCGGACCACCTCGCAGTTGCCTGACTCTCTCATGTCTCTGAGCTCAGCAAATCAGAGGACGATTCCAAGATGCCTGAGCCAACCCAGTGAGCACCGTGTATTTTGAAAACAGCAAAAGGGTTGGCTTGACTGCAGTTCATCTCTGTTCATCCAGCAGAGCCTGAGAGTTTGAGGGCGAAAGGAAAATAGGAGTGAAAAAAGCCACCTTTTCCTTAGGAGGAGAAAGTATTTCCTTAAAGAGAGGGTGGAGGGTTCTGAGAATCTAGCACTTTTGTAAAGAAATATGTCCGTCTCAACTGAGATTTCTCGGAGCTGAGCTTTGCATTTCACAGTTTTGTTTCAGGTGAGCCGACCTAGGCTTTCTTTACCTGCGTCAGCCCTGATGCTATATCTCAAGTTATGTGTAACCTCTGGTTCGTGGCCAGTTTCTCTTGAACACTTCAGTGTTTGCCAGCAGGTACAGTGTCCCAATCCTGTGGGAATTCCTGCTCAGGACAGAGCGTCTGGCCTGTCACATACTGCATCTGCAGTGAAAAATATTTATCCAGGCCGGGCCGCATGCCTCCACCTGCTCCTTCTCAGAGTTCAGGATCTGGTCACAGTTTGCGTCCCAGAGTGATATTCCTGGCGGTGTGAGGGAACCTTTCTCTGACTGAGTTCCCACTTAGAATTTATCTGATTTTCTTCTGTGGTATTTTTATTTACGCATTTGAGCATGTGGCTTTGGAAGCTGCTGGAATAGAAAGCAAGTGGATGAAGGGTTTTCTTTACAAACCCTATGATCTTATTTTGATTGTGTGTGTGTGTCAGTGTCTGTGTGGATGTGTGTAAGTGGAATGGTAAACCCGTACAGCTTCAAAGGCAAACCCATACACCTTTTCTTTATATTGCCCCAAATCTTTTTTAAAGAGACTAATTAAGATAGCAAATCTAAGTAGACACCCTACTGCTGGCCCCTGCTGTTTGTTAGGTTCTTTGCCTAAAACGACATGCTGTTCACAGGCTCTACCTTCTTATTGGAACAGAAGTGTAATTGGCCCCATGTCCTTTGCACATTGTAATTATTATTCTCCCTGTGATATCCCCTCTAACACGAGGACAAACTATAAAGCAAGCTGAATTCTTCAAAACTTGAGTAAGTTGGCTCAGAAATGAAGTATTCTGCACATTCTTGCTGAACGCCTCTCCCATCCTGTGCAAGAGTGAACAAGACCTTGGCTAATACTCCTTGCCCATAAGGGTCTTGAGATCCACAAGAGAAGAAAAGAAAGCCTATCATCCAAGAAAGAATATGATCTTTGTATAAGAGAAATGCCAAATATCATGAGGATTCCAAGGACGCAGCAACATCTGAAATCACGTCTTGGAGGAGGAGGAAGTGACAGCTAGGCTGGAGTTCAAGATCAGAGCAGGATTCAGTGGGTAGAAATGTAACAGAAGCCTTCCAGATGCTGTTGCAGCCCGTGCAGTGGTCCCGGTCCTCTACATTCATTCTGACTGTGAAGATCACATCTGCTGGGAGAAAATTAGTATGACACAGATGTTAAAAGGTGTTAGAGGGGCTGGGGATTTAGCTCAGCGGCAAAGCGCCTGCCTGGCAAGCGCAAGGTCGTGAGTTCGGTTCCCGGTACCGGAGAAAAACCAAAACCAAAAAAAAAAAAGGTGTTAGAGCCCGAAGGTGGGAAACAAGGGCGACTATGTTTACTGACTTCAGTTCTGGGCCGGCTCAGGGCAGGTCCCTCAAGGGCTTGCACTCAGATGAACTGGAATTGTGCAGGTTTCTTAGCTCTCTGAGTCTGGGTGTCTTCATTTTAAGAAAGGAAAGCCATGGCTGGGCATGGTAGGGCACACCTGTAATCCCAGCTTTCTGAGAGGCTAAGGCAGGAGGATCGCAAGTTCACCTCAACCTGGGCACTTTAGCAACACAGAAGAATTTGTCTTAAAATTTAAAACTTAAAATTTATAAAAAGGAGCTGAGGATGTAGCTCAGTGTGAAGGCCTTTGGTTCAGTCCCCAGTACTGCAGGAGGAAAGGAAGGAAGGAAGGAAAGGAGAGACAGAGGGAGGGAGAGGGAAAGACAAGAAAGAAGAAATGAAGGAAGAAAAGTGAGGGACAGAGATAAAGAAAGGGAAGAGGAGAAGGGAAAGGAAGGAAGAGGAGAGAGATAAGGAAAGAATGAATTAAAGGGAAGTAAATAGTTTAGCATGGTGGCACAAACCTGTAATTCTGGCCTATTGAGGCTGAAGCAGAAGGATTGCAAGTTCAAGGCCAGCATGGCCTACACTGCAATACCCTATCTCAAAAAAAAAAAAGGAGGAGGAGGAAATAGAACATGATTATGAAGATTCAGTAAGATAATGTATTGTTTAAAGTTTAACATGCAATAAACATTCAGTAAATGAAAGCTATTTGCATCTTATGACAGTCCTCAATAGTGTCATAATTATTATTTATACTTGAGAAAGCTGAAGCAAAGAGAAGTCTAGAAGTTTGCCCAAGACTACATATCTAATACCTGGTGAAAGCAGAAAATGGAACTCTTGCGTCCTTGATTCACTGACTGTTGCTCTTTCCTCTGCACTGCACTGCCTCTGTGGTTGAGAAGTTTGGAGTTTTATATACAACAAGGAACGATTAAAGCATCTAAGCGGGAGAATCACACCATTAGAAATTGATGTGTGAGCGCTTGTCTAGCAGCAGTATGGAAGCAGAGGAGACAGGAGGCTGGAGGCACACAAGAACTTGGGAAATGCGTGCAGTAGTCCCATAAATTGGTCCAGGTCCCCAGGGAGAGAAGTGTTTCTCTGTGCACAGAAAGTAGGTCAAAGATTCGGTCGCCACCACAGTACCTGAGTGAATGAGATGATTGTGAAAGAGAAAGAAATGTTAAGTGGCCAAGATTTAAAGCCCAAATGATGAGCGGCACAGATTTGATCTGAGAAACAATGCCAGCTTTGGGGTTAGACTTAGTGAGTTTCAGCAGGTAAATAGAATCCTGGATCAGTACCCTCAGGTGTGTCCAGCAGGAGCATCTCCATTAGAGTGGAGGCTGAGGAAAGCTGTGGTTTCACCCTTGGGGGTATGGCTTGAGGAGTACAGAAAAGAGACAGGGCTGAGAGAAGACCAGCAGAGAGTGCACCATTGCAGGGATCTCAAGAAAGGGAGTTCTCAAGAAAGAGAAGTACTAATGGTAAGGAGGGGACAGGTCAGCAGGGCTGGACCCAGGGTGCTTCAAAGAGGCTAAAACCCTTTGTATCCACCACAGAGGAAGAAGTCATGCTGAGAATGGGTTAAAGAACACCATCTAAGTTCCTGGAGAGGGCAAGCTGCAGGGTGTGGTGGCTTTGGATGTCTGCGGTCCTGAGGTCAGTGGAGAGTGGGCTAAGGCCTCCTGAGAGCTTCTGAGGGATTTGAGGCGGGCTCCTTCCCCTCCTTCTCAATAACAGTCCCACCAAATCCCAGACTGACAGAAACCCCAGAACCCGGCCGTGGGGACTGGTGTCCCCAGTTACTGGTGCAAGTTTAGAGAAACATTTTTAAGAATTCAGTTCTTTTCTCATCATAGTCTGCACCAATATGTAATTTTTATAGAGCAGCTAAATGAAGTCAGCCACTTTCCAAACTAACCCTCAGGATAAATCATGATCATAAAACTGACCCTCTGTGAGGGAAGTTCCCCTAAACTCAGCCAAATATTTTTGCTTCTGATCCTCACTGGATACAAAATTCTGGAATTATCATTGGCTTTCAGGCATTTTTGTTCTTACTAACAATAACAAAATGTCCAGTTTAATTTAAGTTGATATTAGATAGAACTTAACCTTGAGTTAGTACACTTAATCACAAAATTACATTCTTTAGTGCCCACCACCCTACTCGCTCTAAAAACAAAGCCCAATGGTTAACCCGGGCAAGTGATCATGAACACATTTTTGGAGTAGAGAAGACTGCATGAAAGTGAACACCCAAAGTGAAACCTGTTTTTCAAATGAAAATTAAGCTTACTAAAATACTAAAAGCATAGGTAAGATGACCTTATGCGTAATTGATACTTCAAAGTTTCTTGCTTTTTACTAGTTTGGCTCCAAAATATTCTTCATGCCAGTAATAAAAGTTGTAGCTTTTAGTGGTGACTTAGCAAGTTTTAGTACTCAGTAAAGATTTACCTATCTTTTAGTACTTAGAGACTTAGCAAAAAAATAGAGCTAGAAAAAGAGCTTAGATTAAGGGCTCGTTTCAGAGGGAGGAAAGGACAGAGTGGCTTATTTCTGTTCAGGAAAACTAAAAACAGGGCATATAGCCATTTTGTAGTGTCTGGGGGCAAGAGCCAGGAAGATCAGTAGATATTTTTTATTCGCTGGCTGCTCTCCAAAGACGTGGCAAAAGGAACCCAACTTTTCCGGGTATCCTTGAGCTTGTAGGAAGGATCCAGTGAACTCCAGCTGACCAGAGCATGGCTTCCAACCAGGTCAGGGGTAGGCTCATGTGTTGAGATGACAGTGGTGAGGATATGCACCAAGGACTGAAGGCACATGCCACCACCAGTGCAGCTCTGGCTTCTTTTCCAGTAATCCAGCGCACCTCCCAGCTGCAAAGAAGTGGAACCCAGCTGCAATTTTGAGGCGTGTGAGTATTTAGCCTCGCAAAGATCAGACAGTGAGAGGAAGATTAATAGACATAAACTGGGACTTTCCTGTAGCTGGTATTCTGGAAGCGGTGCCACTAATCTGCCACATGGCATGGGCTAAACAGCAAGCTGAGGAATACCACGGGTAGTCATGAGTTCAACTCTGGAATACTTAGCACTCACTACCGAGTGAATTTCTCCCAGGCACTCCCGGAGGGGATCCTAACCCAGGAAAGTGGTGCTATGGAGGACAAGTCTTGAGTTTTATTCCTAGAACTGAATGTAAAACTGAGAGCAACATTCTTCTCCCTCTGAAAAGAAGTGTTGCGTCCCAAAATAAGTGGAATTGTTTCACATTATCTTTATCATAATACAATTTAAATAATTCCGTTTTACATAGTTTAGCTCTACTGTGATTCCTACTTGATCACAGTAGTTCTATCTGTATTAATAAATTGATTATGCCCCTAAGGAGAGCGGGGTTTTACTTTATTATGCCTTTTAGAACACAGAGGAGAAGAAGAATTCTACTATGTCCGTATAGTTTAAGAGATTTGATTCAAGGCAAAAGCTTGTATTTATAGCCAGATTCTATTGATAAAAACTGCTTAACTTGGCCATATGTTAGCCACTTGACCTATCTGTCTTGGGTCTACCATCCAAATAAATAGACAAGAAACAATGACTCTAGCATTATCAAGTTAGTGACGTGCTTAGGGTACAGAACATACAATGTAGGCAGCACTTAAGCCATCTTGAAAGGGAATGTCAACCCTTGTTGATATTGAGTATAAATACCCCTTCACATTCAACAGCTAGTTTTACTTCCTACCCATGTTTTAAGGTCGTTTCTTAACCCATATAAGACCCTGCTAACCACCAAAATATGTACAGTGGTACTTCAGTTCGTGAACTTAATTTATCTTATGATTTGGGGGAAGATGGCCGCGTTTGTGTTTGTGTGGGAAAAATGGCAGCAGTGGTCTTTGTCACCCAGTGTGGAGTTGGTGGACAGAAGGAAAATTTTATTGAAACTTTTTGTTTGTGAACAGAATTGCTTGTAAACTATATCTGCTATAGCTATATCCAGTTACCCCCTTAAGATCAAACGGGTAGTAATAAAGCCATGCGACTCTTGGGGGAGGGGAATACATCTTTTTTGCAACCTTTGTTTTATATTCATAGTATTTTTTTCTCCAGTACTGGGAATCGAACTCACGACCTTGCACTTGCTAGGCAGGCGCTGTGCCTCTGAGCTAAATCCCCAGCCCCCACAACCTTTCTTTTAAAACAGTTCAACAAACATGGCTAGCGTGGTGGCATACACCTGTAATCCCAGCACT
>NW_004955478.1:5017667-5043020 GCF_000276665.1 Chinchilla lanigera | reverse complement strand
TTTGTCAGTTTTATTTAATCTTTCAAAGAACCAACTCTTCAGTAATTACTTGAATTGTTTTGTTAATGTGTTAATTTTTGCTCTGATCTTTATAATTTCCTCCTTCACACAAGTGTTTACCTTAGCCTGCTCTTCTTTTTCTAGAAGTTTGAGATTCACCATTAAATTGTTTACTTGAGCTTGCTCTGTTTTCCTGATATGGGTATTCACTGCTATAAATTTCCCTTTCAAGACTTTCAGTATGTCCCATAAGTTCCAGTATGTTATATTGTTATTATCATTTAATTGTAGAAACTGTCTAATTTCTTCTTTAATTTTATCTATGACCCATTGGTTGTTCAGGAGAGTGCTATTTAATTTCCATGTGTTTATGAGTTCTTGCGGTTTATCTTGCATTGGTTTCCAATTTCATTGTACTATGGTCTGATAATATGCATGGGATAATTTCAATCCCTTTGCATTTGCTTAAGCATATTCTGTGAGCTAGTATGTGGTCTGTTTTGGAGAATGTCCCATGTGCAGCTGAGAAGAATGTATATTCTGATTTGTGGAGTGGAACACTCTGTAGACATGTATTAAAGTCCATTTGTTCAACAGTTTGATTCAGTTCTACTATTTCATTGTTGATTTTTTGTCTAGTTGATCTGTCTTTTTCTGACAGTAGGGTATTGAGGTTCCCCCACTATAACTGTATTAGTGTTTATTTGATTTTTCATGCCCATTAATATTTGTTTTCTATAGTTGGGTGCACTGGTGTTTGTTGTAGATATATTTATGGTTGTTATTTCTTCCTCTTGGATTGTTCCCTTTACAAGTAACCCTTTACAAGATTGTACCCTTTACCAGTAACCTTCTTTATTGCTCTTAATCAGTCTTGGCTTGAAATCCACTTTGCAAATAGAATAGCTACCCCTGCTTTTTTGTGGGGTTTTCCATCCTCTGACTTTCAGTCTATGAATTTCTTTTTGAATTAAATGGGTTCCTTATATGCAGCTTATTGTTGGACCTTGCTTCTTGATCCATTCTGCCAGACTGTGTCATTTTCTGGGGTGGGGGGGTTGGTCTTTCTGAGACAGGGTCTCGCTATGCAGTTCAGGCTGGCCTTGAGCTCACTTTGTAGCCCAGGTTGGTCTCAAACTTGCAATGATCCTCCTGCTTCAACCTCCTGAGTACTGGGATTACAGGTGTGTGCCACCACACCCAGCTTGGTCTGTGTCTTTTGATCAGTGAATTGAGACCATTAACATTGATGGTTATAACCGATATGTATTGACTTTTCCTTGTCATGTTATTTTCCTGTTGTTGGCTCCCCCCACCCAATTAGTTGTTTGTCTTGCCTGGTGGATTTCTTCTGTTGGGGTTCATGTTCTTGTTATCTCTTTCTAGAATGTCCTTCAAAACATTGTGGAATGCTAGTTTAGTGGTCACAAATTTCCTCAGATATTCTTTGTTGTGGAAGCATCTTATTTCTTTATCAGTTTTGAAAGATAGTTTTGCAGGGTGCATCAATCTAGGTTGAAGCTTCTTTTCCTTTAGAGCTTGAAATACTTTACTCCAAGCTCTCCTTGACTTGAGGTTTTGTGCTGAGAAGTGAGCTGTGATTCTGATGGGTTTTCCTTTATAGGTGATTTGTTTCTTTTCCCTAACAGCTTTGAAGATTCTATTCCTGTGTTGAATTTCTTGAATCTTGACTATGATATGCCTGGGTGTGTTGGAGTGGCTAATTGGAGTTCTACATGCCTCACTTATCTCTATGTCATATTCTTTTTCCCTATCAGGGAAGTTTTCTGCCATGATGTCTGCCAACAGTTTTTTTTTTTTATATCATTTTTGTTGTCTCTTGCTTTTCATTGACTCCAATCTGTCTTAAGTTGTTTTTCTTTGCCTCATCTAGCAGCTGCTGTACTGATTTCTCATGGCCTCTTGCTATTTTTTTTTTCTTTGTCTTGTATTTGTTTTTGTTTTTGTTTTTGTTTTTTTGTACTTGGAATTAAACTCAGGATCTTGCACTTGTCAGTCAGGCACTGTGCTGTTGAGCTATGTCCCTGGCCCTCCTTTGCTATTTTTAATAAATCTTTCTTTTCATGATCACTAACTGCGAGCCTTTCTTCTATACCTGAGATCCTGTCCTCACATTGCCTTAATCTGCTGTAGATTCATTCAATGGAATTTTTATTTTCCTGGATATCTGCTTGAATCTGCCTTATGGATTCCATTTCTTTCCTATGCTGAGCGTTCATGGCTTCCATAATTTTCTTAAGCTCCTCTATTTTTTTGGTCTGTATCTGTTCTAGAGTCACTAAGCGTGGTTTTCACTGTGGACACCATCTCTGCAGTTTTCCGAGAAATTATTTCTGATTTGATTTTCTCTAGAGCCTCATTCACTTGCTTTGTTGTTAGCACTTCAGAGAGGCTAAGTGGGTGGCTTTTGGATCATCCCATCTGACTGCCCCCAGGGTTTGCCTTTGGTGAACTGGAGTCTGGGGTTCCATCTTGTATAAGTGTCTTCTCATTTTCTTTTTTCTTTTTTTTTAGTTTAATTCCTGCGGTGATGTTTGTAAATTGTTTGTGGTGGGTTGCTTTATTAGTAGTTTTTAGAACCCTTAGGATATGACTACTTCTAGTTATCTTTCATGTGTAGCTGGTTTTTTGGTTTTGAGTCTGTTGCAGTTTGTTGGGGATGAGAAGTTGCTGCCTAAATCTTCAGTCTTTTGGGGATGAGAAGTTCTTCCTGTTAGGCCCAGCCCCTGGTTCTTTGGCACTATGCCACAGTATTTTCTGTGACCCTTAGTCGATCTCAGTGTTGGAATACCAGTTGGAATACCAGCTGTTTCAAACAGTTATGTCACTTTTGGCTATAGTAGTACCATCAGCAACGGCAATAACATCAAACACAGCCTAGAAAATGGCAAACTGAGCTAAGCATTAATTTGCCACCTTTAACCATATGAACTAGATTTGTACTTATGTAACAAAATCTAAAACAGACCAGGAAATTACATGCAGTATACAAGTCCTTAATATGTCAATTTTGCCCTCAGGGGTTAAAATTTAAAATGGGTTAGGGACAAAATAGAGAAGTGGAAGAAGAAGAGATTAGAAGTAAGGCTGGAGGATAAAGGAGAATCACACTAACTTTGAGAAACTGGTGCCAAAGACTGGAGGGAAAGAGAGAAGGAAGAGATAAAAAGAACATAACAGAACCACAACCACAAAGAGGCTAGAAACCACATTCACACTCATATAAAAACAAGACCAAAATAATGAAGGAGATAAAAACAAAAATGGAAAACAATAACAAAAAAAAAAAAAAAGAGAGAGTGGGGCTGCTCAGTGGCACAGCACCTGCCTGGCAAGTGTGAGGTCATGAGTTTGATTCCTGGTACCAGAGAAACAAACAAACAAACAAAAAGTAAAAGAAAAAAAGAAAAAAGTCCACTTCCAGGTATGTCTCTGCTGTCACTGATAGACAACATGAAGAGACAGAGTCCCGATGTGTGCTGATCTATCCCAGCAATCCAGCAGCAGCTTTTTGGCAGGGTAGTGGATAATCTCAATTAGCCTGCACCTTCTGGCCAAGACCAGACTCATTTGGCCTGCAGCTGTCAGCACACCTTCCATGGGCCTGAGCCCAGCTGGGAGCCAGTAGCCACTCTGACTTCTGAGCTCAGCCAACCCCTCTCCGAGATGACTCCCAGCCAATTGTTCTCTTGCACAGGACAACTGAGCCTTTGGCACTAACTGGCAGCTAGTGCAGTCCTTCACATCCACTACTCCCTTCCACTGCTGCGTCTCTCCATGGAGGCCTCTGGGGTTGCCAGCAGTCACCATGTGTCTGCAGGTTGGAATCACTTCTCTCACACAGTGAGTCCCATCTTGGGGAGAAGGCACCACTGGCTACCTCCTCCTTCTTTGTTGAAGTTTCTCTCTTTTCTCTTTCTGTGGTCTTTAATTCATGCTTCAGATCCTTCTTGGGTCCAGGGAACCCATTTCCCTCTTCTTGTTTTCCTCACATTGCTATATTCCAGCATCTGGATGGTAACTCTCAGAGAGGTTCTTTCTCTGTTGCTTACCACTCCACCATCTTGGTGCTCCTGGAAAACATTTTTGATAACATAGTAGAAACCTAAGTAGATGCAATGAATCTCCTCCATATGCCTCAGAATCAAGTAGTAGTCTGGGCAAAAGAAACAATTCTCTGTTAAACATGCAGAACATGAAGACATTTTTAGCACCACCAAAGCAGTATTTCATCACTTCCAGGAATGAATCTGTTGTTTTGATGTCAGAGGACAAGAGAAACCTATTCCTATTTAGGAACCTATTCAAAAGCACCAAAGAGTTCTGGAAAAAAAAAAAGTCAATGAAAGGGGCAAAGGCATCTTTTCTCCTCCAGCAGTTAACCACTCAGTGGATTTCTGTGGCATCTATGCACATTAAATCCACAGTAGCTGTTTTCTAGAGATGACTCTAATTTTGAACACAGTTCCAAGGCCTTTTGGAACAATGGAAAATGATGATACAAAGATGCCATTTCCTGTCCAACCTCACTAGACTCATATTTTTAGAAAAAAATAGCCATCTCTGCATAAGAAGGAAAGCCTTTACAAAGGAACATTTATGACCCAGTTTGTAATTCAATTGTTGGTTCTGCATATTTGCTATTTAGATCAGAAAAAAGTTTGCTTTGCCTTTTTATTTATTTTTGAGGCTACTTTTGGTGTTTTCAATGTTATGAAATAACTTATTACAAAGAGAATCTCTAAATATAACAAGGTTCCTTAAGAAATAAAAGTAATTTAACTTGTTACCAGCTTGGCGACCAATCAGGTTGCAGAGGATAACTCATCTTTATTTAGTGAACATAGGACCAAAAATTGTTATTTGCACTTCTTCCAACTTCTATGAAGGCCAGACATGCAGCACTTTTAATTGCAATAATCCAAAGTGAAGATTTACCAGAAAGGCAGAAAGCAGAGTTATTTGGTAGCCAGAGACTATGGCTTTTGCTAAATTGAGTAACATTGCTGGAAGATCCCTTTCCTAAGATCAGTTTAGTGAGTAACCATATGTCTGCCACTACTGGTCTTATCAAAATGAAGAGTGATTGATTTAGAAGCATAACTTGAGTCTCACATTGCTCTAAAATAGCCAAGGCAAAAAAGACCATGACTATTCCAACAGCAGCGAAGATAATTACTTAAGCTTTTACAGGAATTAGCACCACTATCCCTCACAGTGTGACCAAGCAGGAGCCAGACACCCACTGTAATGGTCCCAGTACCACTTTGAAGAGGGAGCTGCCTCAGATTCAAGGCACACTGACTAGGAGAAATCAAGTGACAAAATTAGGCCACCTGCCCTAACAGCAGACACAAGGCTGCCCAGGGAACCAGTTCCCAGGGATTTATTTAACCATGACACAGAGGTTGCTGCAACCATGATCCAAGTGGGTCTGGTTACTGCTTGAGCTGGCAGTGGGCCTTGGGATTGTCCATGTGATGCTCGTTCTGCAGACATACTGAATGCATGAAGTGTTAGGTCATAGAGGCTTCCACTGGGATTTCATGAAGGCATGGTCGTGAGGATTATGTCTGGTCCCTGGCCTCTGCCTCTCAAGCTCTTCCCCTGCTGTCTGCTTCATAGGAATGCCAGGCAGTGTGTAGCAGGCTCCCTGTGAGGAGCCCCTGAGAGAGTGATACATGAAGCTACAGGAATGAGCCCAAAGTTGCAATGGAGACTACAGGAAGTTGGAGATGCCAGGAACATGTAACATCTGCTGAGGAAAGTTGCAGGCAGTGAGCAGATCCAGTCCAAGAGAGAGGCTGTGTGGACTGCAACTAGCAAGGTAACAGAAGCAGGATTTTTGAAGCCCTTTGATGCTCACATCATTCCACCATGTTCCCCTGGTGCTGCATGTGGAGTTACAGGACTTAGTGTTTGCGCTGAGTTTTGGTCTTGCTTTGGTTCAATTCTTTCCTAGCCACCTGCCTTTCCCTTTTATAATGGGAACCTTTACAACATGCCATTATATCTTAGGAGCATATAACTTGCTTTTTTAATTTTGTAAGAGTTTACAACTAAGAGATTGCTTTGAGTCTCAGAGGAGACTTTGGACGTGGACTTTAGAATGGTCTGGGAACTGTTCAGACTATGAGGAAGGAGCTGTTGCATTTTCAGTTGTACAGAGGGTTGTTACATCATGTTAGGCAGAATTATGGCCTTGTTATTATCTCTACTTGGAGATTAAGTGTTGGTTAATCTTGATCTCAACTTGATTGGTCCAGGGTACGCTTCTAGTTGTATCTGGGTGGATCATGAGGGCATTATCTCAGGGGCTGTGTCTGGTCCTGGCCTCTGCCTCTCAAGTCTTCCCCTGCTGTCTGCTTCCAGCTGCCATGAGGTGAGCAGCTTCCCTCCACCACACCTTTCCACCATAGTGTTTTGCCTCAGAGCCAGCTGACTGTGGACTGAAACTTCTGAAACCATACGCCAAAATAAACCTCTCATCCTTCAAGTTGTGACTCTCAGGCATTTTGTCCCAGCAACAGCAAGGTCATTAATAACACACTTCATTCCCTTTCTTTGCTTATAAAAACATCATGCCACTGGGCATGGTGGCACATGCCAGGAATCCCAGCACTTGGGAGGCCAAGGTAAGAGGATCGCTGTGAATTTGAGGCCTACTTGGGCTACATAGTGAGTTCCAGGCCAGCCTGAACTGCATAGTGAGACCCTGACTCAAGAATAATCATGCCAGGCTGGGGATTTAGCTCAGCGGCAGAGCACCTGCCAGGCAAGTGCAAGGTCATGAGTTCGATTCCCGGTACCAGAAAAAAAAGAAAAACCATGCCACCAGGCATGGTGGCACATGCCTGTAATCGCAGCACTCAGGATGCTGAGGCAGGAGGATCGTTGCAAGTTCAAGGCCAGCCTGGGCTACAAAGTGAGCTCAAGGCCAGCCTGAACTGCATAGTGAGACCTTGTCTCAAAAAGACAAAAAAAAAAAGAAAAGAAAAATCATGCCATATTTAATTTTTCATATAAGATCTCATCCTGAAGACAAATGAACACAGAGCCTTGCTTCATGTGCCAGGCTGACCAGTCCCAAATTCAGGCATGGTCATAATTATATGATGGGACGGGTTTCTCCCAGCTTCACCCTGGAGCTATTGAGCCTCTTTGTAGGTTACTTTTCCTTTGCTATAACCTAACCTGGTAGCCAGCACCTAGACTTTAAAATTCAGTGATTCAAAATTTAGTAATTCATTCTATGTGTATTCAAGACATATTTTCTATGTGTCGGGCACTGATCCAAAGATGAACTTTAGTCTAGTAGGAAACAATAAAGTGGTACTTAAATACCTGCAATATAGAATACTACATTTCATAAGAGGATTCCAAATAAGAATCAAGGACACAAGTGTTACGTGACACACCCATAATGCTGAGGCAAGAGGATCATAAGTTCAAAGTCAACATGGGCTACATAGCGAGTTTAAGACCAGCCTGGACTGCATAGTGATCAGCTTTCCTCCACTACACCTTTCCACCATAATGTTTTGCCTATCGCACAAAAAAAAAAAGAAGAAGAGAAGGAGAAGAAAAACAGCCAGAAGCAGTGTCTCTTCCCAGCCTGAGAATCCAGGTGAGAGCAGCAGGAGTACTCCAGCTCTCGTGTGGCTTGCGGCTCTGGGGGACCCTGGAGATGCTGAGTGACACCCACTGCAAGCCCAACTCCCTTTTCTCAAGTGTAAAAGAGTGGGGACTTCAGTAGGACATGACAGGAAGCAAGAAAAGATCACTTTCTGGTTAAAGCCACCAATTTGAATGCTACAGACAAGGGGAAACCCAGTTAGAAAGGCAGGGACTTCTATAGACGCCCTCCCGAAGCCCGAGGCTGAACAGACTCCTAGCTTTCCCTAAAGGGCAGATTTATGACACTGTGCAAGAACTTTATCCCCTTAACTATTAGCCATGCATCGACACAGGAGCATGTTTTGGTTTTTTTCTGGTACCAGGAATCGAACTCACGACCTTGCTCTTGCCAGGCAGGGGCTGTGCCGCTGAGCTAAATCCCCAGCCCCGAGGAGCATATTTTCCTTGACACTGCTAGGACTCCACTCCAAAAGTCTGACCAAAGAATGGGGGGTTTAGAAAACCCCTTCATCTGGAAAGGGCTGCTGGATCCCTTTGGCTGTTTTCACCTTTCCACTTCGGGAATGGGCAGCCTTTGCCTTGCCCACAGTTGGCATTGAGGGCACACCCTGGACCCAATATCAAATGCACCTGTGGTTCTGGGTTTGTTAAACAGCTCCAGGTTTGAGTGTCTGCTTGGCTTTTTTCTCTCCCTGCAAACGTGGGTTCCTAAAGATTTATGCTAATCTAAGATAAGCCAGAGAAACCTCAACTAAATATATAGCTTCGACAGGGAAACCATTTTCCACCGATGGGCTCAGCCAGTGTATCTCAGAGATATAGAGCAGAGGTCAGCCAAGTTTCTCTATAAAGGGGCAGATGGTAAATATTTTTGGATTCAGGCCTCACAGTCTCTGTTCCAACTACCCACTTCTGCGTTTGTAGTGCAAAGGCGGTTACAGAGCCTATGTGCTTGCATGCCAATAAAACTTTACTTCTAAACACACGTAGCAAACAAGCTTCGGGCCACAGGCAGCAGCTTTCAGAGGATGGTTTCCATCTCTGCAGGCCTTTAATTAGAAGCTTTAGGATCATAGACACTGTAGCTTACCAAGCGACTTGAAGGTCCCTTCCGGCTCATGTCCCTTGTAGAATGAAGCCCCGGATGAAGGGATGGTTGTTAGAGGAATGAACTGATCAAGGGCATCCTCATCTGGCTGCTTCTGGGTGGTTCCCCTGCATCGCCATGTGCCGATGCTGAGTCAGCTTTTAAATACCCCTAATAAAAGCAGAATTGTGAGCGCTAGATTGCAGGAAACTTTTGTTTGAAGCTGTTTCTGTTGTTCTGTGTTGTGTTTTGTTTTGTTTTGTTTTGTTTTTCACGATCTGGCCCAGGCTGGTCTCAAACTCCTGATATTTCTACCTCAGCCCCTTATATGCTGGGATTACAGGTGTCCATCACCACAGCCAGCTCCAAAACTGGTTTTTCTTTTCTTTTTTGTCTTTTTGAGACAAGGTCTCGCTGTGAAGTTCAGGCTGGCCTTGAGCTCACTTTGTAGCCCAGGGTGGTCTTGAACTCACAACGATCCTCCTGCCTCAGCCTCCCAAGTGCTAGGATTACAGGCGTGCGCCACCACACATGGCCTACAAATTTTTTTTTTATACTGGCTCAAATTTGTCCATCCTATAACCTCTACCTCATAGTCCTAATTCTGCTCGTTAAGGCTATCTAGAATAACACTAATTCTTTTCCTTTTTGGCATGACGGCGTTTGGGAACTTAAAAATAGCTGTCAGTTTCCCCCTGCCCTTCATCTCTGGGGAGGAATCCTCAGTTCTTTTAGTGGTTTCACCGTAACACGGTTTCCAGATAACCTCATCAACCCAGCGGGAGCGACTTCAGCTTGTCCACTGTCTTCTCCAAACGCAGCGCCCACCGGACACGGTCTCCAGGCGTGCTTGTGGCTGCGCTCCCTGCCGCCAGCCACGCTTTTCACAGCAGCATTCTGCCCCCATGTCTCCCGTTTCTCACCTCTCCACCACCACAGGCTGGTCTCTGCCGTCGCTCCTTACTCAAACTGCTTCGTAGTTACTGCCTTGTCAAATCCAAGGGACACCACCAGCTTTTCCTCGCTCACCTTTTCTCTCCACTTTCTTAAACTCTGCACGCTTGGTGCGTTCTCACCTGTGAGTCTGCCCTTTACACTTTCCTCTATGGGCCTCTGCTGTCCCTTTCCCCAAAGGCTGATTTCTCCGGCCCCCATTCCCTAGGTGAGGATCTCCATATCCAGAGCATCGGCTCCCACTCCTTGGCTGCGGTACCCACCCAGGTTCTCTCCTGAACTTACGCCCGTCCCTTCAGCTGACGTCAGCGGGACGTCACGCTGTCATCTTCACCAGGCACCACATCAGAAGCCCAGCACCCACTTGACCCTCCTTCCTCCTTCCTTACATCTGATGAAGTCACTCATTTCCGTGAATTCCGTCTCAAAAGCTTTCTGATCCCTCGCACAACGTGGCTTTTGTTCTTTCTGTCACAGCAGCGTCCTAGCCAGCCTCCCCACTCCGTCCGTCTTCCCCGCCACCTCCAGCTCATCCTCTGGAAGGCCATCTCCAGCCTTGCTACTGGCAGCGTTCTCTGACTTCGGTCATGGAGATAAAGACCGCTCTCCTGTCACAGTGCTCGGTGTCTTTCACACTCTGAGAGTCCGCCTGCACGAGCCTGTGGGGGACAGGCACACCCCTGCTCACACAATCCTGTGTTTCTCTCAGTGTCTTCCCCCGCTGTACTGTGAACTCCCTGAGAGCACAAATTGGATTGTTTACATCCCTGCACTGACAAAGCCTGACCTTTAGCAGGTGTTAACTTGAGCCAGATCTGCCGTCCCACTTCCCAGGCGTCCCTGCCCTGCTCCTTGACCTTCCACTTCCAGGCTGGACCACGTGGTCTCACGTCTCTTGACAGTGTGACAGCCCATTCCCTCTGTCCGAAGCTCCATTTTCCAGGCGTTTTCCTGGCTAATGCCCACCCACTGCTCACAGCTCAGCTTGGGTCAGCCGTCACCTCAGTAGAACAAACCGCCTCTGCTCTGACTCCTGTGTCCACCTCTCTCTCAGAACCCCTAATGCACTGTACAGTACGAGCTTATTTATGTATCGCCACTGCCTGAGTAAACTCAATAAATACTCCTCGAGGAGTGAATGAATGCATTCTGCCCTCCTGGTCTCAACCCAGACATGTTCTCCTGCAGCGTTGGGCTATGTATACTTCTCTGACTGCTGCATTACGTCCGATCTCAGGACACCTGCCACACTGCCAGCCCCCGTGACAAAACCTGCCCGCCACACGGCCCCTGGTCCAGCCATGGCCCGCCCTCTCCCCCCCTCCTTGAACCCAGCTCCTTGCACATGGTAGGAGCTGTCACTCAGCCAGTGGCCTGTGGCCTGGCCTCACCCATGCAGGTTCCCTTGAGCAGGATGAAGCCGGAAGCTACCAAGGGAAGGGGCGGAGGTGTGCAGACTGTGCCTTCCCTCCGTCCAGCCCCATGGTCACAGCTACTGCGGCCTTTTGGCCACCCGTGAACCTTTTCCTCCTTATGCTTTTCCCTTTTATCCTTTCACAAAACCTAGCATGCTTCTTTGACGCAAGGCCTTCTCTTTTCTCCAGAATTGATTCCCCTTACGAGCCATGGTATCTTGTGGTAGAATTAGACACAGGCCCTCCCGTCTCATTTCACTCTCATTCCTCAACCAATCTTCTCAAAAGTGGATAAACTCACATCACTCGTGCTGTTTTCTCTCTTTTCTTTTTTACTGGTGAGAAAGCTGAGAGTGTCTTATTACAATTTTTCTGAGATCCAAGATCAGCTTCCTGGCTGCCAAATAGGACTAGAACCCAAATTTTTCGTTTCAAAATCCGTGGTCACCTCCTGTTGCTTGTTCCCTGTCATCCACGCCCCCGGAGGATTACACCCATTAATTAAACCCTATTATAAGAAAAGCCATGCTTGTTTCTTTTTTCTTGTTGTTGGTTTTTTTTGTTTTGTTTTTTGTTTTTTTTTTACAGTGGTCACTCTTGGACAAACATCTGTTTGCTAGTATCTTTTGTAACCTGTGATATAGATAGCCTCAAAGTCTTCGCCCCAGAGACAGTTTTTGTTTGGTAATGCGCTATATGGCAACAAAGCTTAATTTCATCAACCATCTGATAAGACGTCTTAGAGGACAGCAGCCCTTGGCCAGAGTCCCGCAGAGTGGTATGTGCAACAGGCCGCTCTTGGGCAAGAGTTTGAGAAATGGGGTGGGAATTGCGAGGGGGGACCCTGGCGTCACTGTCAAGTGGCTTTTGTCTCTGCTCACAAGCAGTTGTCTTCCATGCCTGAGCCCTGTGCTTCTCGCTGTTCTCCGGAGAGAGAGAGCGCTGTGGGCTGGGCGAAGGGGTCTGTCAGGAAGCCGCTGCCTCCCCCTGTCAGCAGCTGCTGGAGCCAAAGAGAAATTCCTGCTCTTTGGAATTTTACGCGTCTGCTATTACTTGCAAGGTTAGAGTAGTCATTCAAGGTCAGCCTGCCTCCCACGCGCACCCTTTGCATGTATGTGTGTTCCCACCCCAGCCCTCTGTGTGTGTGTGTGTGTGTGTGTGTGTGTGTGTCTGCAATATTGGGGATTGAACCCAGCTCCTTGCACATGGTAGGAGCTATATCTCCAGCCCTTTTTATTTTTTAGATTGAGACAGAGTCTCACCAAGTTGCCCAGGCTGACCTTGAACCTGTGATCCTCCTGCCTCAGCCTCCTGCGTAGCTGTGATTACAGGCAGGCGCCATCATGCCTGGCCCTTCCTTCCCCTTGAATGTGGTGCTTGCTCCTTCCTTTAAATCTTCAGGCGATGGTGTCAGAGAAGAAGTAGGAAGCTGAAAGATTGCATTGTGTAAGCCCCTGATGGGTATCTCTCAGGTCTTTGTAACTCCAAGTTTCTGTGACAAAATCTTAGGAAGCAGATAAGTAGCAAATCTTGGGCAATGGGAAGAGAAATCGTGAGGCAACCAGCAGCCCCTTGATGTCTTGCCAGATGTCCTCACACAGGGGCATTATTAAAACTGGATGCCTTCACAGCGCCTCAGATGGATAGGATCTGGCTCTTGTGCTGCTGATGCCTCTGATTTTCCTTTTGGAGAGGTTGGGAAAACAACTGGGGAGAGATGGGAGCGGAATGGCGCTGGAGACGGGGGCAGCTGGCGCTGGAGCTAGCGAGGAGAAGATGCGAAGCCCCGTCTTCCAAGTTTGCGTCTCCCTATTGCTGAGAACGGATGCAACATGTTTCATTTCTCTGTTGGCTTGAAATAAAATGCTGCAAGATGGCATCAGTATAAGTCATACCTCAGGGCCGGTAGCTTCTCGACCCTCTGCAGGTCCTCAAGAGGCTGCCCTGGGATCCCCTCCTCTGTCTTCTGCACAGGTGAAAAATGGGGTGCCAACAACTGTGGAGGATCCAACCTTAGCAGCTGTGTTGACTCTAAGGGACACAAGACATGGAAACCTCCACGCATGGAGCAGTTCTGGTTCTGCACACCCCAGGTTCAGAGCCAAGCCCCGCTTCCCAGGCACGGCTCCCTGAACCCTCAGCTGGACTCCTCCGCGGGCGGGCCATGGTGTGCCTCCTTCCGCTGGGGAAGAGGTCCGGCGGTGTAGCAGGCTAAGGAAGGCGCCAGCCAACTCAGCACAGGGCACGGTGGTTCCCACCACTTCCGGAGGCCCCCAGGCCTGTCGCCCTCCCTCAGCCAGTGAAATCGAAAGCACAGAGCTGGGACCTGGCCCTGCGGATGCTGATGCTTTTACAGCTTCTACATGATAATAAGATGCATCCAGGATAAGGACCACTTAGAAACGTTTCCAGGGCCTGATTTGACCGAACTTTCCAAGAATCCCTGTACAGAATGGAGCAACAAATCCCCTGGGAGGAGGAACCCCCAGGGCGCCCAAACTGGCCGCTCGATGACGGCTCGGCTGGCACTTTGACCACTTCCTGGCGGGCGGGAGCGGCCGCGCCACACTGAGGAATGAGGTTTCCTCTCGGCGTGGACAGGGCACGTTGCCTCCGCTGTTGATACTAGAAAACCCATCTGTGAGCCCAAGAGGTCCCTTCCGCGCTGCTTGGCCCCTTCGCTGGCTGCCTGAGGTTGAGGAGTGACTGGGGGGACCCTGGACTGCGCCGTGTCACTGAGTGCGAACTTGGAGCCGCCACATGGTGTCACCTTTCCTGCCGCACTGTACTGCTCTCTCTACCCTTTGCCCTGGGAGCAGAGCTAACGCGTTCTGCGCCCAGCTCCTGCCAGCGGGCTGATGCTTCCCCAGATACCCACTCCTCTACCCATACGCCTCACTCGTCAGAACAGAAAGCTGGCCTGCTGTCTTGGGAGGTTAAATGCAGCAAAGCCCCCGTAGGTGGTAACATGAGTGTCGTGGCATTGGAAAGTAGGAGACCGTTTGTGTTCCTGGTTTCCGTCTTCATTTTGGTGCCCTGCTCCTCCTGCCAACTTCGGTCTCAAAGCCATCTTAGGGATACCCGGGAAAGCGCTGAGTCCGGGCCCCCTCCCGCGGAGTGCTGCTGCCTGGTGCCAGCACCCCTGCACCCCTTCTTTTCCTGGTCCACACTTCACTGGAAGCTCAGCGTGGGACTGGCCCGGCCCCGGCTGACGAGTTCGCTCCTCTTACAGCACACCTGGCCAGGGCAGAGCATGGCAAAGCCCGACTCCAGAGCTGTGGCTGGGTCTGGCCCAGACTTTCCTAGCTGTGCAACCTCAGAAGGCGACTTGTCCCCACTGAATTTAGTCCCGGGACAGAACACCTACCCTGTATGTAGGTTCTGTTCCTACCGGGCCTAGCCCTGGCCCAGCTCCCTAATACGTTACCCCTCCAGGGATACACACTGCCCCAACTCTGGCAAAACATACAGAGTTTCAAGACCAGGGAAGGGCTGAGTCTATTCAAGCAAATGCACTTTATTTTGAAACCCCTCAAACTGAGTCTTGCAGGCAGCCAGTCCCCTACTTCCCTCACCTTTGGCACACCCACCAGCACCTCAGGCTGTCTTCACATCCGCCTGAAGCACATCTCCTTGTGTAAAGACTTTAGGGTCTATCCGCTGCTGCACTGTATAACTGAATTCATTTAAGTAAGAACCCTGTTATAGACAACGCCTGGGTCTGAAAATGTAGTTCACGTGATAACGCACCAACCTAGTGTGCGTAAGGCCCTGAGTTCAATTCTCAGCACTACAAAAAGACAATGTCTGGCCACTGTGTCTTCGAAATGCCCCAAAGGGACAAGAGGTTAAAATGAAATTTTTCTAATTAAAAATCAATGGGACTGCCGGGCATGGTGGCGCATGCCTATAATCCCAACACTTGGGAGGCTGAGGCAGGAGGATTGTTTTTAGTTCAAAACCAGCCTGGGCTACAAAGTGAGCTCAAGGCCAGCCTGAACTGCATAACGAGACCCTGTCTCAAAAAGACAAGAAAAAAAAAAAATCAGTGGGACTTTTTAGATTTCATTTGAAAATTGTTTTGAAAGGCAGCTAATGTTGCATTAAATCCATGACATATGTATCCAATTCAGATGCCTCCCCTTTGGTGGCAGCCTCTCATGGGTGACCTAAAAAGCTAGGATGCCCCTCCCCATAATAAGTGGCCCGGGTCTGCATGGAGTTGGCCAGTGCTAGCCAGGGAGTCAGCTGCCCTGCAGCTTTCTCACTGTAAGATTTCATCTCCTCTGTCCTGTCCCTCGACGAATGAAGAGACACTGCCGCCCACAAATACCACGGAGACAGGGTGCGAGGAATTTCATCCCGAGGGACCACCAAATGCCCAGTACTGCCATGCTGTGGTGTTTCCATGGGAGGTGGAGCAGGGCGTATTTGCAGAGAGAAGCAAAGCAGAGCTGAAGGCGTCTGGGGACATCCTTACAATTGGGCCGGATGGGGTAAGGCAGCCTCTGAGCTTTCTGCAGGGGGAGTTTTCTTCCTTTCACAGGACTAAAAAACTGCAGAGCTGAGTCTGCAGCCACTCACCTGGTCAGCTGACTTAGGGAACAATGAAAACGCCTTTTTAAAAAGGGGAATGGATGCATCATTACTGTTACCAAGGGTCTGACTTGGGCACTTGAAAGGCTATTGTGGGTGTGGGCCCTGGAGATCAAGTCAGCTACGAGGCAGTTCTTGATGGAGCAGATGAGGGATGGAGAGAGATAACTGAGGATAGCTTCAGGGCAGCAGCCCCAGCAGCCCCAAGCAGGTAGCTGCTTCAGCCAGCCGTGAGGACTCCCGGGGAGCAGGCGGAAGGCAGCAGCTGGGTGCGCCATTTAATTGCAATTCTGATGCCAAGTGAGGCTGGCTTACGTCTGTAAACCCAGTGCTCTGGGAGGCTGTGGCAGGAGGATCTGAAATTCAAGCCCAGCACAGGCAATTTAGTGACTTAGTGAACCTCTGTCTCATAAAAGAGGGAGTGGGGGAGGGGACAGTTAAGTGCAAGGGTCGTGGTGCAATCCTTAGTACGGCAATCAAAAAGCATGAATCTATAAATAAATAGCGACTCTGAGCTGCATCCGGCTTGATGCCCAGCACAGCGCAGGGGGCGCTCAGCCACGCTGCTCCGTACCCTCGCTCACTGCTCTGCCCGCCACCTCCAGTCGCACCAGACCAGAACTTTAGGAAGAGCCAGATTCCACCAGTCCCCTGCTCACGCCCGGAGTCCCAGATGGGCACTCTTCCGTGAGTGCCGCAGGGAAATCATGGGCTTCTCCTCTGCAGACCCCAAGCCCAGGCTGAGCTGCAGCTGGCCTGGAAATGTCCTCACGCCAGGACCCCAGGTGGAAGGGAGCTGACTCCGGCCAAGGTCACTGTGCGGCTCTGAGCTCAACGCAGGGCCCCAGGGAGGAAAAGAGCCACAGGGGCCCTGTGCTTCTGTGACCACAGCACGCGCATGTCCGTCACGGTGATGATGCTCATGAGCACAGCAAGCTCTGTCCCATGGCCAGGCCTGTGCCCTTTAGATGTGGGGAAGCTGAGGGCACACTGCAGGAAGAGGCTCCCCCACTATCACACCACCAGCGAGCAAGGATTCGAGACGAGGTGCAGCTTTTTTTTTTTTTTCCGGTACTGGGAATCGAACTCAGACGTCGCGCTTGCCAAGCAGGCGCTGTGCCACTGAGCTAAATCCCCAGCCCGAGGTGCAGCTTTTAATGCCCAGGCTACACAGCTGTTTTCACCTGGGGCTGAATTATTTGCCAGTCACAGATGTCCAAATGTACGGAACTGTCCAGGACACCCATAAAATATGTCACATAGTTAGGCATATAAATTAAAACTTCACCAGCACACGCCTGTAATCCCAGCACTTAGGAAGCTGAGGCAGGAGGATTGAGTTCAAGGCCATCCTGGACTACATAGTGAGATGCTGTCTTAAAAAAAAAAAGGTAACAAAACTTTCTCTTTTCTTTTATAACTTTAAAACTCAAAAAGAGGGCGAGCGAATCGGATGTGGCGGGGCTTATTCTGAGAGGCTGAGATGAGGAGGACAAGTTTGAGCCCGGCGTGGGCAACTTAGCGACTTAGCAATGTCCTGTCTCAAAATAAAAAATAAAAAAGGAGCTGGGGCTGGAGCTCCATGGGAAGACTCCAGATTCAATCCCCAGGACTGAGGGTGGGAGTGGGGGTGCAGCAAGCAGCCCCAATGGGCCTCGGGCTGGATGTGCCTGCGCTGGTTGTGTTTCCAGATGAAGCATTCTTGTTGTTGTTTTATGAGCGTTTTGTTTTCGTGTTATTTTTGTGGTCCTGAAGACCAAACCCAGAGGCCCTGTGCCACTCTGTTACATTTCCAGCCCCATGTTTATAGTTTTCACTTTGAGACAAGTTTTCCATCACCAAATTGTCTGGGCGGAACTTGAACTTGTGACCCTCCTGCCTCAGCCTCCCAAAGTGCTAGGGTTACAAGTATGCACCTATATATGTGGCTATTTTATGAGATTTTTTAGAGCACAGACATGAACTGAAATTCAGGTCAAGTCAACATTTGCCGACCTTCCATGTTGTGCAGGCTACTTCCTTGGCCCTGGGGCTCAGAAGAATAGATGTTGTGGGGTCTGCCATGCACAGCCCCGGTGTCAAACCGATATCTTGTGCCCGCAGATGCTTAGGAAAACTTCAAGTCAGGGTATAGCCAGCCATCTCCTTGGTTGCTGTTTTCCTTGCCACCATCAGCAGTCCCACATACACACACAGAAATAGGCACCCCCCTACATGCTGTAAGGCATAAGAATCTCCTTCATACCACAACGTCTCCTGTTCTTCTGGATGAAAAGAAGGTGTGAGTAGCATGAAAGATCAGAAGATAAAGACCGTTAAGACTGTGTTGAGGCCTGGCACCCCTGCAATCCCAACACATGGGAGGCTGAGGCAGGAGGATCACCATGAGTTCAAGGCCAGCGTGGACTACATAGGGTGTTCAAGGCCAGCCTGAACTGCATAGTGAGACCCTGTCTCCAAAAAATAAAATAAATGAGTGGAATGTAGCTCAGTGTGAAGGACCTGCATTCAACCCCCAGTACCATACATCAAAAAAGGACAATCTGCGAAGAGAAATAGAAAAAAAAATTTTTAACAAGTTCTGGAATTGAACACTATACTTTAAAACTGAAAAAAAAATGCTAGAATTGAAAACTATATCTCTAAACTATTTTATTTATTTGAAATAAAAATTTTACTAGGTAGGCTTGATAACAGATTGGAGATTGTGAATAAAAGCCAGTAAACTTGAAAACAGGTCAGTAGAGAACACTCACCTTGAAGAAAACAGAAAATATATCGCAAGGAAGAAAGACGGCCTCTATGATTTCTAGAGCCAGAACACTGGTTAAACATCCTTGTAGTTAGAGTCTAAGAAGGACATGGGAATGGGGACAGAAAGACGTTTCAAGAGATGGTGGCTGAAACTTCAGGTGGCTGAAACTTTAAATTTGAAGAAACTAGTCAGTGTACAAATCAAAGTTCAGTAAATCCCAAACAAAATAATAAATACTACCAAGAAAACCATACCAAGAGACATCATAAGCTGTTTTTGTTTTGTTTTGGTTTGACTTTTTTGAGACAGAGTCTCACTGTGCAGTTCAGACTGGCTTTGAACTCACTGTGTAGCCCATGCTGACCTTGATCTCTCAGAGATCCTCCTGCCTCAGCCTCCTGAGTGCTGTGATTACAGGCATCTGCCACCACGCCCAGCTTATCATAGCCTGTTGAAAACCAAACATAACAAGAAAATCTTAAACCAAGTATGTAATGCATGCCTGTAATCCCCACACTGACGGATGCTAAGACAGGAGGATCGCAATTCGAGTTCCACCTGGGCAATTTATTGGGATACTGTCTCAAAAGAAAACAACTAAAAAAGCTGGGGAAGTAGCTCAGTGAGATAACTCTGGGTTCAATCCCCAGGACAGAAAGGAAAAAAAAAAAAGGGAGGTGGGTAGGCAGGCAGGCAGGCAGGCAGGCTGACTTCTAATCAGAAACACTGGGGGCCAGAAAACAATAGTTCAGCTATAAAGTGCTGGAAGGAGCAGATGTCAGCATCCTTCTAGGTTGTTTCAGAATCAATCTCCTGACTCCTGCTCCCCTCCCCACATTCCTCACTGCTCCTGCTCCAGGCTTGGCAAGATACACGTGTGTATTCAGTTCTCTGCAATTTTATCAAATCAAATCTTGTCTTGTTTTTATTAATAGATATTTGTTAGTGTAAGACATAGTTCTGTACTGAAGAATTTATGGTCTGGTTAAGAAACCAAGGAAATATGTAAGAAAAGTTAAAATGTTTGGAATGCTACTTTAATCCTTGCTAGTCAGGAAGCTGAGGAAGGAGGATCCCAAATTTGAGGCCAGCCTAGGCAACTTCATGAGACCCTGTCTCAATATAAAGGAAAAAGGAGGGGGCTGGGGATTTAGCTCAGCGGCACAGCGCCTGCCTGGCAAGTGCAAGGTTGTGAGTTCGATTCCCGGTACCGGGAAAAAAAAAAAGTGAAAAGGAGTGTGGCTCAGTGGTAGAACACTTGCCTCACTTAAGCAAGCCCCAAGATTCAATCCTTAATCCTGAAAAAAAAAATAAGGGAATTTTTGCTTTATTTGTTTAGTTTTTTGTTTGTTGGTTGGTTGTAGTACTGGGGATTGAACTCAGGGCCTTGTGCATGCTAGGCAAGCACTTTACCACTGAGCTACATCCCCAACCCATTTGTTTATTTTTTTAAGGTATAATTTGTATGCTGTTTAGAGCACAAAATGTCTATACCTACATAATCATCACCAGATTAAGATATAAATAAAACTCATCCATCAGCCTAGAAGGTTCTCTTCTGTGCCCCTTTTCACTCAATACCCACCATCTGCAACCCCTAGTCTGACTACCAGTATTAACTTTACCTTCTTGCACTTGATGTAAATAGAACCATACTATATATCCTCTTTTCAACATAACACCTGTGAGCTTTAGCTACATTATTGTTTGTACTAGTACTCCATTACTTTTTATGGTTGTGTGGTCTTCCATTGTATGGATATCTACAATTTATTTATCCACTCACCCACCTGATTGGTATTTGATATTGTTTCTAGTTTGGGGCTCTTGTGAATATTATTGTACATGTCTTTTGGTGAACATGTGCCATCATTTCCTGTACATGTGTACCAGGAGTTGAATTGCTGGAACATAGGACAGATGCATGTTTAGCTTCAGTAAATATTGCTAAACAATTTTCCAAAGTGGTTGAACCAACTTACATCCGTATCAAAAATGTATTGTCAGTTTCCATTGCTTTTACATCTTTGCCGACACACGGTGTGGATGGGTTTTTAAAATGAAAGCACTGTGATAGATGTGTAGGGGTGCTTGATGGTGGCTTGAATTTGCATTTTCTGCTCAGGTACCTTGGGAAGCCTGTGGCATCACGCAGCTCCTGCACGGACTGGCATATATCCTAGACACTCCGAGTCTGTTGGATGAGGTTGACTCAGCTTACTTTCTTGAAGCTCTCCCCCAAGCTCCACCCAAGTTTGCAGAGAGTCTTGTGCAGACTGTTCCAGGAGTCAGAATGGGAAAGTGGGGGGAAACATAACTATCCCCTACCTTAAATCTCTGGCTTGGAAGTTGGGACATTATAGCTGCATCTTTACCCCAAGGGGCAGAGAAGTGGGCACTGGCCTAGAATTCTTCACTACTTCTTCCCCGGTACAATAAGCTCACTCAGGACCACCCCAGTACCTTGGCTCTGGGAGGGAAAATGCCCAGCCACGGCCCTTAAATCAAGATGGCAGCGTACCTAAGCAGCAAGCTGCGGAACCTGGCAGGTTCTGCCCCATGGCTGAGCTCCTCCAGCGCAGGCTCCGACACGTGCTAGGCACTCGTGCCTCCAGGAGACCAGTCGCTCTGGCCCATTGTGTTTGAGGACAGTAGGCTGTTGCCAGGTGGCAGGTTTGTGGGAAACCTTTGCCTTGAGCACTGGGTTGGAAGGACTGCTTTTCATCCCCACCTCGATATTAATCACTTCGCAGGCTGCCTGCCTGTTGCCAGCTGCATTCCTTGACGGGCCGTGTTTTAATCAGGCCCGCGCACTCCTGGCAGGCTGGAATACAATGTGTGGATTCACCAGACAGGATTACAGAAGGGGCTTTTCTTTCCTGCACTGGGGCCAGGGGTTTGTGTGCATTTCTGCTCCTACACAGCATCTCCAAGGAGGTTTTTACTTTCTAAGACGGCTGCTACCCACTGAGCTATTCAGAGTGGGTAAATGAGAAAATGGGTTAATAAAATACATGCTAGAGAAAAAGAAAATAAGATTAGGGGGCTGCTGTTTGGGCTGAGGGTGCTTTTCTGAGCCCCAGGAAAAATAAAACAAGAAGATTTCTCTTTCGGCCCAAAGGATGTCTTGCTCAGAATACCACCACTAATCCAATTTTCCTGTTCTAACAAGTATTTTATGAACATCTTTTTAAAAGTTCAACTCCTAGATTAGCCACTAGTTCCCCTATATATTTTCGATTTCTTTGGCAGAACTTGGCTATACAACACTTATCTGTCCTGACCCAGGAGGAGAGGGCGGTGTTCAATGTCATGTTTCTATCGTAACCACTACTTAGCGGTTTCTCACTTTTAATGGCCCAAAAACCTATGGCTTCTTGGGTTAAGGAATACATTGGGACTTGATTAGGGCTCGATTCAAGTGGTGTGGACGTTACAGTCAACAGCTGGAGGCAATGCCTGGCCTTTCAGGCTGCTTGGAGTTAACTTTGGTGAACAGGCAATAATAAGTTTTCTCCTTCCCCCAACGAGGGGGTGGGAAAGACGCCGGGAAGCTAAGAACTGAGGTTTCATCCGTCAAGACTTTTCCCCAAACTTTCAAGCTGAAAAGGTTTTTGAAGAGTTTCAAGCATGTTTTTGCAAGACGTTAAAAAAGAAGAAAGGTTAAATATAAAACTTGCAGTTTGGCAGGCGGTATTCCCTGAACTCAATGCATTGCTTGTGGTATTTTGAAAAAAGAAAAGAATTTTGCTTTGAAAATGTCACACTCCAAAGAAGTTTTTGGAAGTTATTTCTAGGGGAGTTGACTCCTATTTAGTTGAATGGATGATTTGACTGTTCCTTTAAAGATATTTCAAACTGTTCCAAACAGTCTCTCTTTTTCTGAACAACAGAAGACCTACCCTGGGTGGCGAAGCTCCAGTCAAACAGGGTAGGAGGGAAGACATTTCCATTTCAATGGAGAAGCAAAATAATAATTACCAAAATGTCAAATGTTAGGGCTCACGCGCGATAATCTTCTCCAAAGATACAGAAATGTATGCCGTTCATCAGTGCCCAGAAAATCCCCCAGGTGTGAGGCAAGCCGTCGGGTGACATGAGGTGACGATCAGAAGCCCTGCAAAGGCAAGGAACTTCAGGGGAAAGTTGCCACTGTACCATCAACGCAGCTGTTCTAGAAAAAGCGCTCTGTCTCTCTTCTCCCACCTCAAATGGCCCGACTTCCTCCTTCCCTTCCAGAGGCGCTCAGAGCAGACTCCACGGGCTGTCACGTCTCTGACTTGTTTCTCTTTGCATCGGGGGACAGGCCTGGTATCAAGGCCTTAGTGCGCTGGCACTTCTAATAAGGAGCCTGCCAAGAGTGGCTGGCGCCAACCGTGGTGAGCACTCGGGAGAGAGGAGTCAGGCTTTTGATAGGGGAAGGCATCTGGGTGTGCACGGACATGATTGTGACAGACAGTGAGGAAATTTATTACCACTCTTTAGCAGGGCTGTGTTTATATAGAGCGATGGCAATTACCCTTTCTTTTCCACATGGATCAGAATGCCTAGAATATTTTTGCTGAAAGAAGCTTTGGAAGCGATCTAGTCCCGCTCCTTTGCAGAAGAAGAAACTAATTGATGCAGAATGTAAATGGCCCGGTTAAGGCCACACCATTAGCGCGTGATAGCAGGTATTGCTGAGCTGCTCAAAGGGCTTGAGGCAAAGCGAGCTGGGTAAGATGCGTCTCCCCAGAGCACCTCCTTCACGCAACTGTAGGAGGCCTTATCCCAGCACCCAGAACATAGTAGGGACCCGGTAACTGGGAGTGGAAGCAAGCACACACAGCTGCATCAGGTTATCTGCATAGCCGCTCCTCCCAAGACTAAGGCTCAGGGCAAGGCATGAAGCACAGGAGCTCTAGGAAGATGATCACCCGCACGTCCCACCGACTCCTACTGCAAGGTCGGAGTCACTGCCTCCCCGCGAGGCGAGGGCGGGGAACGCCTGTGATCAGCCCACTCTGCTGGGGCATGTGGCAAAGATGTGGTTTTGAGCCCCGCTTGGGACGTCTTATTTAACCTGGGCCACTAGAGATTAGTGCTCGCCAGTCATTTCACACGTTTCCGATGGGACGTGGACTTCCGACCATCTAGTTAGAGGGAATGGAGGCACATTCGTCACAGCCGCAGCAGAGCTGCTTCCTAGGACCAGATTCCCGCGGGAGGCAGGGGATGTGGCACAGTGGGAGTGCGTGGTTGTCCACCTATGGCAAGTCGAGAACTTGGTAGTATCTGACTCTTTCTAAGTTGAACTATTTCTTTCCCCTCCGTCTCTTATTCTGTTGATTCTAGGGTCAAGAATCCTCCAACTCAGGGGTGGGGATTTAGCTCAGCGGCACAGCGCCTGCCTGGCAAGCGCGAGGTCGTGAGTTCGATTTCCGGTACCGGAAAAAAAAGAAGAAAAAAGACTCCTCTAACTCTAAACGCCTCCTCTTCCTTTGGGCTACTTTCTGGCAATGTCTAATAGAATTGGGTTGCATTTCCAAACCCAACCAGTAGGTGTCCCTGTTTAACATGTACTTATATTCAAACCCAGTGTGCGCCACTTTTCAGTACAATTACCCAAAGATCACTTTTAACAACCCTAATAGATAATGCTTTGTAAAACGAAGGCTCCGAGGGTCCCCACTCACCATCCCCCACCACCTTCTTGTGGCTAAAAGCAATTCTTTAACGGTCGCTGACAAGGATCACAGCCTTGCCTCTGAGCCCTCTTGCTCCGGGCAGTGTGCTAGAACCCGAGGCTACACAGCAAGAGGCAGTTCCGATTCTCAGAGCTGCAGCCTTGCGGGCTAAAGGAAGTCCATTCTGACCTGTCTGGTTCCCACAGAACTATTGCAAAACTAAGTACACTGAATCCCTGATACAACATGCCAGAGACAGTATACCATCTCTAAGAAGCAGAATTCAAGACAGAACTGTCCTTCATTCTAGGAAGTAGGAAATCAACACATAGCAGGATCGAGCAACTTGTCCCAGGAGTCTTTCAGTCCATATATGACAGAACACAGTACAGTCTCAGGCTACACTTAGTAGGATACTCCTCCAGGCCAGGTAAGTTGGGGTGGTTCGGTGTGATATGCTACAGCGCCTGTGACAATTCAGTTCATTCTTTATTTTCACAAGAATGAAAAGTATTCTGGATAGATTCCCTGCTCCCAGGAGAATGGCCTCCCCCACTTACACATACATCCATGCACAGGGGTCCACCCTCCCCTCTTCCCTTTGAATGTGAGACTGGGCAGTCAAGGAAGGCAGTCCATCCACCCATCCATCATCCATCCACCCATCATCCATCCATCCATCCATCCACCCATCCATCCACCCATCATCCATCCATCCATCATCCACCCATCAGCCACCCATCACCCATCCATCCATCATCCACCCATCCATCCATCTACCCACCCATCCACCCATCCACCCATCCATCCATCATCCACCCATCCATCCATCATCCATCCACCCATCATCTACCCATCATCCATCCATCCACCCATCATCCAACCATCATCCACCCATCATCCAACCATAACCCATACATCCATCCACCCATCAGCCACCCATCAGCCACCCATCACCCATCCATCCATCATCCATTGTCCATCCACCCATCATCCATCCACCCATCATCCATCCATCATCCACCCATCCATCCATCCACCCATCAGCCACCCATCATCCATCCATCCATCATCCACCCATCCATCCATCATCCATCCATCCATCCATCATCCACCCATCCACCCATCATCCACCCACCCATCATCCATCCACCCATCCATCATCCACCCATCCATCCATCCACCCATCATCCACCCATCCATCATCCACCCATCCATCAT
>NW_004955478.1:5014580-5017567 GCF_000276665.1 Chinchilla lanigera | reverse complement strand
TCCACCCATCCACCCATCCATCCATCATCCACCCATCCATCCATCATCCATCCACCCATCATCTACCCATCATCCATCCATCCACCCATCATCCACCCATCATCCAACCATCATCCAACCATAACCCATCCATCCATCCACCCATCAGCCACCCATCAGCCACCCATCACCCATCCATCCATCATCCATCGTCCATCCACCCATCATCCATCCACCCATCATCCATCCACCATCCACCCATCCATCCATCCACCCATCAGCCACCCATCATCCATCCATCCATCATCCACCCATCCATCCATCATCCACCCATCATCCATCCATCCATCCACCCATCATCCATCCACCCATCATCCACCCACCCATCATCCATCCACCCATCCATCCTCCACCCATCCATCCACCCATCCATCCACCCATCATCCACCCACCCATCATCCATTCACCCATCCATCATCCACCCATCCATCCACCCATCCATCCACCCATCCATCATCCACCCATCCATCCATCCACCCATCATCCACCCATCCATCCACCCATCCATCATCCACTCATCATCCATCCATCCATCCATCCATCCACCATCATCCATCAATCCGTCATCCACCCAACATCCACCAATCATCCACCCATCATCCAACCATCACCCATCCATCCATCTACCCATCAGCCACCCATCACCCATCCATCCATCATCCATCATCCATCCACCCATCATCCATCCACCCATCATCCATCCACCCATCATCCATCCATCCATCCACCCATCCATCCACCCATCCATCCTCCACCCATCCATCCACCCATCATCCATCCACCCATCCTGTGTGTGCTGACCTCGCGGCTGTTTCCCCTTTGAGGCTAGACACTGGTGGAGGCTTATTAAGGAGAAATGTCCCTGGCTTTGGGCCCTTACACGCCTCCAGCAAAGCCACCCTTAATAGAAGCCTGTTCCTGACACCTGCTCTCATCACACGAAGCCTTCCTCTCTGAACGCAACATGAAAGAAATCCTTTGACTTGGTTCCTGAAGTAAGACTTCTTTCCGGGCTGCTGTTTCTTCTGGAGAATCTCCTGGTAAATTCAGGGCTAGTTTCTCTTGGTAATTAACATCCATTTTCTCCAGCTGCAGAAATCTTTCTCATATAAACAAACAAAAAAGCAAAAACGCCCAGTATGTAAAGGGGAAATACTGACATACCCAAAGGGGAATATGAATAACTGATGCTCAAGAATGAAGCCGGTCCCCCGCTCCGCCCCCCACCCCCAGTGTTCAAGGTCTCGCTGTCCCCCTGGGCCCTGCCAGCCTAGTCTCCCATCTGGCTTGCTGCCACCCTCATCCAGCATAATTATATATCAGAAGCCAGGATTAGACGTTCCTGGACCAATAATTAAAAGTATACTTCATATGGTATCTTCCTTTTATGAGAAGAAAACACTGAAACATCCTTAGGAGTATTTTGGAATAAGCAAGGGTATTTAAAAACTCTTTTTAAAAGCTGTTCCCTCCATGCTGGTTTTCTCCCTCCTAGTATAAGTGTCCCCAAGCATCTTTCTTTCCAATGTGCAAGGATTAGAAAACCACCATAAAGGGGCTGGGGATTTAGCTCAGCAGCAAAAGTGCCTGCCTGGCAAGCGCAAGGTCATGAGTTCGGTTCCTGGTACCGGGAAAAAAAAAAAAAAAAAAAAGAAAACCACCATAAAATGGAACAGCCTGACATGAGGAGAGATTATGATTATTCCTAATGGGGGCCGATCCGGGCTTAGGGTGCTTTTGAAATCTCTCGTTTCTTCACAGTAGACTGTTGGAGCAGTTGGACTTCTGGAAGGCAGGCAAATGGAACCCTGCAGTCCAAGCAGAAGTTCCTCCGGGGTTCGCACAAATCATATTACACAGCCAGCTTTTATGTATCTACCATAATTACATTTGATTCAAAGACGTTTGTTTTTTGTGCAGCTAACTTTAGCCTTCGCGTTAATTGGGACCAGCCACGGTGTAGCATCCTAGACTGTGCGGCACTTTCCCCTCACCTATAGCTCTGGGTACATCTCCGTGTCACATGGGACAGAGGTCATCACCGCCGGGGCCGTCCGTCCGCCACCCCTAACAGCTGCCCAAGCCGCTGCGTTTCTGTGGCTCTTCACAGGCTGGGGCAGGACGACCGGGACAGCCTGCCCCGCGCTCAGCGCTAATCCCCACCCCCAAAACAGCAGGACGGTGCGCCTCACGGCTCAGTTTGAGTGACGTGCCCACATCTGTGACCCCTCTGGTGCCTTCCAATCCAAGAAATGGAAGAGTGACCTAAAAGAAATGAGAACTGAGGCTTTAAAGGATTACTTTCTCAGAGAAAAAGTTCAGTCCCTGGGAGAAAAGGGCCCTAGGCCTTGGGAGAAAGTATGAGAAACATTTTGATCTTTTCACATAAACCGCTCTGCTCTTTCCACATAAACCTGCTGCCTGCTCGTCCCCCACCAGCTGAGGATGAGGATAAATAAGACAAGACACAGAAACCCCAAAGGCTCGTTTCCAATTGAGCCCGAAGCGTGCGCGTTGGGGTCTCCAAGCAGCCTGTCCCTGGCGCTGGAGGCAGGGTCTGCCTCGAGTGAGGCCCAGGAACCGGGCAGCGCGCGACCGCTGCCTTTGTCTGCAGCGCGCAAGGGCCTCCCTTGCACCGCGAGCACCGGGCAGCGCAGGACGCAGGGCCCGCCGGGCCTGGGCGTTGGCTTCTGAGCTCTCACCTGCAGCAGGCGGAGGGCAGCCCCGCTGGATCCCCTCCCGGGCTGATCGCCGCCCCGCGGCCCCTGCAGGAGGAGATGTGGGCTTTGTGGCTGAGAACGCTGTCAGGACCTAGCAGACGGAGAAGGAGCTTCCCAGATGTTGCGCACAATAAAGGGAGTTTTTATTTTATTATTTCTTTTTTAATGAGGAGTGGGGGAGTTGTTACCAGGGCCGAATGTGGGCTCTCAAGCCCCCGGCGGGCGGGG
>NW_004955478.1:4985135-5014269 GCF_000276665.1 Chinchilla lanigera | reverse complement strand
CACACACACACAGAAGCTTTTTTTTTTCTTCCCGTTTTTCCTCTCTTCTCTCCTTTTAAATGCAGAGAGGCAGGCAGCCTAATGATCCAGAGAGAGCCGCTGCCTCCGGGAGCCCCGACTTTTGCAAAGAGAGTTGTGATGTTTCCTCTCCCGATGGTGAGGATCCACGCGGGAGACTGACTTTGCTTTCTGGTGGGAGACGCCGGGATGAAAGCCGCCCCTCTCTCCGATGGCTCTTTGGGGGACAGCTCTTTTTAACAAGCCACTTCCTGCAGCGTGAGGCCTGGGTCCCCTTCCCTCGTTTAAGTGTCATGCACGTCAGACATCAAAGCTCTAATTAAACTCATTCTTTAATTGTGTCTTTTTACTTCATTACTTTCTCCTGTCCTTTGATGAAGGCCGCACCCCTCTGATCGGGGCCCCAAATTATCGCTTTCTCTTTATTTTCCAGAGGATCTGAAAATGCCTGGCTGTGTTGTTGTTATCGGCCCACCCCTCCCATTTTTCCTAAAAGTTGGGGACTCCGGCTCCGTTCGGCCCCACCCCCCATCTGCCCGGAGTCAGGCCAACGGTTGAAGGGATATTCACACCTTCCCCTCCTTGGCTCTTCTATTCTTATGAAGCTGCCATTGATTATTGTCCTGAAATTCCTAGGTCCAGTCATAGATAAAAGGATAATGACTTCAAAGGGAAGAGTTAAGAGTTTAACCCCAAGCTAAGAGAGTGGACAACTAGGTAATTGAGGGTAATAACCCATCACAGACTTGCTTTCAAAGGATCACCAAGCTGAACTCTCAGGTGGCTTTAATTTTATTAACATTTGTAGCCGCTGACTTGAGAAGCCGGTCTGGAGTCATTACGAGCTTCAAAGCTCCAGGTAACGCTCTGCCCTGCTGGCCGGGCTGGGGAACCTGACGGCAACCTGGGCCTGAGCGCCTCCCTCTGCGGGTGGCAGAGATTGCCGCTAACCCCAAACTTCTCTGCCAAACCACAGACCCCAGAACCTCCTTGCAGAAAGATCAAAGGTCCGCTAGGCCCGGCCCCTTTTCGATGGCAATCAAGAATTAAATCCAGGGAAGACACTCACAAAGCAGAAGGCTTAGAAGGAGAAGAAAACCAACCTAGCGCCCTTCCTTTCTTCTTTCCTTGGTTCTCCCCCTTCTTCCTTAAAGCCAGCTAGGTCTTCACTGAGGCTCCCAGGGTGGGCTCTGCAGAGAGGGCTGGGAGGCCCCCGGCTACACAGGAGCCCATATACACTCCGCTCTGGTCTGCAGGCGCGAAGTGGTGGGAACAGGGCTTGAACCCTCAGAGATGCTCTGGCCAGGCCTTGCTTTCGCCTTCTGAGATGCCCTCAGTGCCCATTGGAGGGAAGCATGTCTGGCAACTAGGCCAACACCTTTATTTTATGAATGAGAAAATAGCAGTTCAAACAGATAAATGACTTGCCCCCAAAGCACTAGCGAATTAGTAGAAGCGCAACCACGACCCCAGGCTGAGCTCTGACTCTCCCTCAATGCTGGAGGAGCAGACAGCCTCTGGGGAGAAAGGAGATAGAAGACCACATTATACCAGAGAATGGTCCCCGGGGAGACCCAGTGCTAACATAACCATGGCAACATCTTGGTGAGCATCTTTCCAACGCCTTCCAGCTCCCTCCCTGCCCTGCACACCTGCATGCGGCCTTTTGGTACATCCACAGGTGAGCGCCAGCCTCCTCTCGGTCACTATGGCCCTTGGGACCTGTTCCGTGATTTAGTGTGCTTATTGCCCAGCTCTGGCTGAAGGAAGCTTGATAGCCTTCCAGGTCACTGGAATTGCCAGGCCTTCCCAGTGCATGGCTTCTGGCTTTGAGCAGTCCTTTTGGCCCTTAGAAGTTTAACAAAAGGCCTTTGAAATGGATCTACACTTGAACAGCTGCCCGGGCCGGCTATAGCCTCCCTCTGGCAGACTGGAGGGGGGGGCAAGGGGGGGAGGCTCTCTGACCGCATTCCTGCCCCTGCCCAGTCGGAGCTAGGAAGCACTTCCTAGAGTACTTCCACCACTGCCAGCACCCTCTGCCCCACCAGCCCTGTGCCGCTGGGCTTTTGAGGAGAGCTCAGTAGACCAGGAAATGCACCCTGGGCCACTGGGGCTAGGACAGTGTCCGACTCTGAGCAAGACTGCATAAATGCTCCCTGAGGACATACACAGTGCATGGGGCTGTGCCCAGCTCTCGGGAAGGTAGATGACGAGGGACCTGAGGAGACCACCTTACTATACGCCCCGCCCCCTGCGTGCCCACTCCCATTCCTTCTACAGACCTCTCAAGAAGTGTAAACAGGGGCTGGGGATTTAGCTCAGTGGCAAAGCGCCTGCCTAGCAAGCGCAAGGTCGTGAGTTCGATTCCTGGTACCGGAAGAAAAACAAAAAACAGAATTGTAAACAGCGGCTGCCCTGGCAGCAGAGTTTGCCATATCTCAAGCCACTGTCCCAAGTCCTGGAGTGGAGCCACACACTTGGGCCTCGGGCAGGAGGACGGGGCCTAGGTGCCATCTCTCCTGCTGTAGCCTCTGTGTCCACAGCTGCCAGCCCTTCGCAGAATGCCCGTCTTGGGAAGTCAGTAGCCGCTGGGTTTTAGCACCTTGTAAAACCTGTGACCTAATCAGTTGGTTCAGCTTCACTTCCGGTCCTTTTCTTTTTTCTTTTAAGCTCAGGAAGGAACGAGATGACCAACTGTGCCTGGACTGCCAGAGACCACAGTGTCCCCTGAATGACTTGGGCTGTGCGGCTGTGCATACGGGGGCCAAAACAGACTCTCCCCGATCACGTAGATGCTGCGCCCCTTCCAAAGGCCGCCAGTCAGGGATCCTTCGTCAGTTGTATTTTGTTTACTCTTGGAAGCTCCTGGTAGATACTCAGCGTAGCCTGGTAGGGGACAGTGGTGTGTCTGTTCCGGAATCAAATCCAAATTGTGAAAAATGCATTACTAATTTGGATATTAAGCACTGCAGCCCATGTACTCAGAGAAGCGAGAACTTGGGGTCCCTAGAAACATGCTCAGCATGGCCTGTCCTCATCCCCACAGCTTCGCACACACTAGCCTTCTGCACGCTCTTACCCAAAACCCCCTGTCAGCAAAGCAGTGTTTGAGGTCAGGGTTATGAGTGCTTGGCTCAGGGACAGAACGCCGCCATGTGTGCAACTGGGTGCCGGGAACGCGAGTATCGCCAACCTTTGATTTTTATGATGTTGTAACCCAGATGTCTTAGTTCAGAGACATGTACAGTGTGCTGGAAGAAGCCCAGACTTTGAAGTCAGACAGAGGTGCGTTCAAGTCCAGATTCTGCCATTACTAATCCACTCAGTTTGGGCAGGTCCCGTGGCCTTCAGGTCCTCGGTTGCTCCAGCGGCATGTGGCAAAGTGCAGCCACTTGCTAGTCAGGAACTGAGGGAATCTGCCGGGGTCCCTGCATGTATGAACTTCTGGGAATGAAGAGGTGAGTGGATCCTGTTCTATAGGGACTTAGGGTCTAAAGCTGTAGGCAGAAGCTCCCGTTGTGTTCAACAGGATGAGGACTTCGAAGTAGATTCTGGTCCCAGGAAAGTCTGGCCACCTTGGAGCAAGCCACGAGGTGTGGTCTCCTTGCCCAGGGGTCCCTCAGGGAGACAGGGCCCAAGGCGGGGCGGAGAAGTTGGCAGAGGCTACGCAGGCTCCCTGGGCAGTCTGGGCTTAAAGTCAGTTTTGATTTTTTTCCTGCAGCCCCCAAGGATCCTCAGAGAACAAGCACCTTTGTAAATGGGGCAGGGACGCACATTTGAGTTTTGCAGGGAGATGCTCTGCCTGTGTTCCTACCGGAAGAGGTGTACACGGGCTGTGGGGAGGGGATCCTTTATGCCACATCACCCATGGTGCTGATTTGCCAAGAGAAACTTGGCAGCTTCCCCCATTGTTACAAGGGAGAGGTCTACCTTGGGGCTGAATGGCTCAGGAGCTCTTGGACAGCTGGCCTGGTCCTGGAGGGGGGGGGGGCGGGACTTCAAGTTGACATGCTGAGTGTGCCTGGCTGGCTCACAGGACAGGCAGGGAGAGAGTTGGCGCTGGGCCTGGCTAAAGGTCTGAGGAAGTCTCACTGAATGGCCAGCTTTGATCTCTATTTATCCTCCAGTCTGAAGAGGTAACTCAAATGCAGGGTGATTAATTACATTTTGGGCGGAGAGCACATGCCTTCGTGATATCTGGGGTTGTAATGACAGCCCATGCTTTCTGTCAATACAGGCCACGGGGGTCAAAGTTCTAGGCTGCAGGGCTACTCATCATGTGCTTGCAGCCTGCAAGGGCGGCCATCGACCTGCAGGGGATGTTCAGTAAATGTCACTTCCCTTCCCGCTGGACCTTGTCTGACGTTACTCCTCGTTAGGAAGTAGGGTATGCTCTTTCTTTACAGTGTGCCTTCAACACTCTTGGAGAACTTGCCTAGGCTGGAATCCTACTTTTATCCTTGTAACAGTCATAGAGATGACAGCTGGAGTCATCCTGGTCTTAGAGACAGAGGCACTGAGTCACTCTGATGGATGGAGACTTGACCTTGCGCCGTGTGCATTTCACAAGTCAGTGGCAGCCCCTGGATGAGCCATGTGGCAAACCCCTGTTGTGGTCACTGACGTGGTTCACAGACCTCTCGTGAGGTCAGTGCAGGTCCAGCATATAAACCACACAAGCCCTTCCCCAGTGCCAACTCTTTGCCAAGCCTGGCTGAGATGGCTACTCATGGAAAGGCCTGGCAGTCCCTGGGCAGTCTCAACGGCAGCAGGGGGCTCAGCTGTTCGACCCCCCCTCCCTACCCTTGGCACTGGCTTTTTCATGCCTCACTCTTGACCTTCCCGCCTGAGTCTCTGGTGGAAGCTGCTAGAACCCGCTCTGCCTGCAACTTGGAAGGCACCAAGTGTCTGTGTGCCCTGTCACATCCCCACAGCACAATAACCAGTGACTGACAGGTGCTAAGGAGTCAGTCCTCAAGTTCCTTGTCCCCAGGCTGGGAGGATGGTGAGAGGTGGCTTGCTCGGTCTCCAGATTTGCTCATCTGTTGAACCAGGGTATCCTCCATGGGCTCTCATGCCCTCCCTGGACTTCCTTCTCTTCCCCTTCCTCATTCCCCTTGTGTTTTTTTTCCTGAGACGAATTTCCTAAGAATTTGCAGGAATTCCCATCTCAGGATCAGTTCCTGGGGAACCTGGTGTGAAATGGCTGCTGAAATAAAATGTAAATTTCTAAACAAATACAATCTTGTAGATTAGCATAATGGGCTCCCCTGGGGTTCCTGCTTCCTAAATCCTACCCCTCATTAAAACCAGCCCCATTGCTCCCGCAACAGGGCGCTCTCTCAAAGGCATGCTGCATTGTGTAGCTCCACAACTACCCAGTTTCAAACAATTTATCTGTGAAACCAAGGTTGTACTCCAAGTAGAGCCTCGCCTTCCACCCTGATCTGATCATGCCAACCTCCACCGCCTTGCCTTGGGCCTTGGGTGCTCGTACCCAAGACACAGCTCTGCAGGGGCTGTCTCCCCTCCCAGCTCTGTCTCTAGCTTCTGAGCCTTTGCGCAGTGCCTACCCCCACTCTCCCAGCACCCCGCATTCAGCTCTGCTTTGGTTCCACTTTTGCTATGTTGTTTGTTTCTGTGTTTATTGCACAGTGGGGACTTTTAGAGGTCATGGGCCACGCCTGACCCCTCCTGACACTGCCTTGTTCCTATGGGGTAGACCAGATGCCCTTCCAGGTATGAGTCAGACCAGGGGACGCTCCTGGAGGAGCTCCCTGCATGATGCTATGGACTGAGTCGTGCCCCTTGTGTTCATAGGCTGAGCGCTACCCCAGTATTTGGAGACAGGACCTTTGGGAGGTATTTAGACTTGAGGAGGACATGCAAGTGGGCCCCGTGTGATGGGAGAAGACACCAGAAAGGTAGCCCTCTCTCCCCTCCATGTAAGGACAGGAGATGGCCTTCTCCAAGCTGGGAAGAGAGGCCGCACCAGGAACTAAATGCACCTGCACCTTGATCTTCCACTTCTCCACCTCTGGAACTAGGACATCAATTCTTCCTCTCTCATCTACACTATGACATTTTGCTTGGGCATGCCAAGCTCACCAATACACACAGATACAAGAAACCCAAGGATACATATTTGGTATACATACCAAAGCACCTCTACTTGGATCCAGGATCAAGCTTTGCTGAAAAAAGTTCTCGTGCCATGGGGGCCAGCACCACTTACACTGCCCACTGTCTGTCTGAACTATTTGATATTTAGATTTTATATATTATTTGCATTTGGTGTATAGGGTCAACAGCGAGACAGGCATTCCCAAACCTGAACCGTGCAGCCTCATCAGAGACGAAAGCAGCAAGACTGCCATAAGGAGCCCCTCGGGCTGCTATGCATGCTGGGAGACTCCACACTTGTCTGTGTGACATCACTCACCATTCTTCTGTGGTTCCCTGGGGCGGCCAGAGGGTCAGGTGCATGCCCTCTTTATGAAGCCCTGGGTTGGGACTTTGGGGAAGGAGGCATCTCCTAGACCCTGGCCCGCTCCATCTGCAGCCCTGGCCTTGAGCAGCCCTCGACGCCTCCCAGGGCCTGCGGGACTCCCTGATGGCGCCACCCGCCCTCCTAGCGCCAACTCATTGGCCTTGGCTTCACTGCCCCTGCCAGCAGCCGGTACTGCCCTTGCCAGAACTCTGAACTACGGTCCCACAGCCAAGGCTTTGTAGCCTCTTCATAGGGAAAGAGAGAGACTGCAGCTCTCTTTTCAGCCGCCCCAGCGCCTGGAGGCTCCTTCCTTCAGCTTCGTTCCTGTAGAAAGCCAGCCAGTCCTTCTCAGGCCTCAGGATCCTTGCAGGGGGCTCCCTGAGGGCCCCGGAACAGGTTTAGAGGGGCAGAGACCCAGGCGTGGGGGAAACTTTCTCAGTCTTCCACCCAGAAGGCTTGGGGGACCAAGGCAGGAGAAGAGTTAAGTTCTGGGCTGAGGCTTCAGTGTTCAATTTCTTTATTTCCTGTTGATGACATTATTGCCTTCCTACAACCATTGACACATGTTGCTTTCATCTGTTTCATTTCAAGACATGAGTACACTCGCTGGAAACTATGCTTAATAGCTAAACTCAAAACATTTGGCTCTCCTTTCCTTCTGTGACTCTTTGCTGGTGTGCTGTACTCTCCAGCGGGTTTTTTTGGGTAGCGGTGGCGTATGTATTTTTTTCAGTCACCATTTTTAATCCAGCAAAGCGAAGTCACTGGCTCCCTGGCCAAGTGCCTCAGGCCCATCTGCTACAAATGGGATGTTTCTCTTCCCTGGGGGAGGCCCATGGCTCACCCCAAGTTGTGGTGGCCGCAGAGTACCTCTCGGCCCTTCCCCTCTGCCCAGCCCTTCCTCCTTCCTGCCAAGGAGAGGACTGGATGTGCCTGGTTAATCCATGAGACAGCCAGGTGGGCTCTCCCCAACGCTGCTATGTGCCCGCGTCCACAGCTCCCCTCCCTCGCCTTCCCCAGTGGCGCCAGGCTGCATGACTCACAAGAGGACCTTTGAATGGAGCGTCCGGAATGGAGAGGTGCGCTTGTCAGTCTGATCCCAAGGACTCTGGGGGACAAGCAGGCCTGGCGGCCTGCAGCGGGAATTCAGGCAAGGCTTCCTTCGCCAGAGCTCAATAGAAAGTGGCCGCTGGAAGCAGGCCAGCCTCGTTGGAATTGGGTTTGACACGCGTTTCCAAACCTGGTTACAGAGCCGGGGCCATCGCCACTTACGCCGCCCTGGACCAAGACAGAGCTGCCCGTTGGCAGTCTTCTCACAGACAGGACAGTCTGAATGGTGGCCGCTTGCCTGGCCTCAAATGACTGCCCTGCCCACACCAAGCTCCCCAGAAAATTGTGGGCATTTTCCCACGACGGGGGGCAAAGTGAGGGAGAAAACGGCTCCTGCAGCCTGGCTCCCTCAGATAAGAGGAAGTGGATGTTTACAGGGTGCTTGCTGTATGCATCCAATTTCTCATTTTATCCTTCCACAGTAGAGTGGTTTATTCCCATTTCATGGGAGAAAAGTGAGGCTTAGAATGGTCAAAAAGTTTGTCCAAGCTCACGGGGACTTTCAGTGGTGAAACTGGAGTATCAGCCCAGGCTTGAGGTCCCCAAAGCCTGTTTCCTTCCGCTGCATCTTGCCGTCCTCTTCCCAGTGGCCCGGCGTGGGGGCTTGGGGAAGAATGGGTGCACCCGGCCTGGTGAATCTGAGAGGATCCGCTCCTCCCTTCCTCGTCCCCAGGCCCCTCCCCTGTTCTGCCCACCTAGGGAAGCCACACGCATTGCGGCAGGTAAGAAGGAAGTTCGCAAAGCTCAGAGAGACACCTGTGTACTTTATCCGGGAGGAGGAACATTCAAGGCCACTGGGCTGCAGCTTTAGATCTGGCTGGGAGTCTGAGACAGCAGGAAGTATATGGCAACAGAGACTTCAAGGGGAGAAGCCTGCAAGTGGAAGGGAAGTGCTGAAGGGTTACAGGGCCAGGAAACGGACTGTTCTTAACTACTCAGACTCCCTAACAAGTCCCCTTGCAGGACTGGGGGTGTGGCTCAATGGTAGAGCCCTTGCCTAGCGTGCAGGGGCTGTGGGTTCCATCCCTAGCTTCTTTTTTTTTTTCTTTTTTGTATTTTTAAGGCAGGGTCTCGCTATGCAGTTCAGGCTGGTCTTGAGCTCACTTTGTAGCCCAGGCTGGTCTCAAACTCGCAAGGATCCTCCTGCCTCAGCCTCCCGAGTGCTGGGACTGCAGGCATGAGCCGCCACGCTCAGCTATCCCTAGCTTCTTAAAAGCTTCTTAAAAGTTTCCTTGGTCTTCAAATTCTACAAAACTATATGGGTCCTCCCATTTCCTTGCTGGTATTTCTTGCTGTGTTCTGGTCCGAGTGCGGGAGCTGCAAGTCTGTGGAAGGCAGTATGGAAACCCATGTGCAAATGCAGATCTCCTACTATGTCTAAGAATGTGGTCACTATAGCTGGATGTAGTGCACAGGCCTGTAATGGCAGCACTTGGGAGGCTGAGGCAGGAGGATTGTTGCAAGTTTGAGACCAGCCTGGGTTACAAAGTGAGCTCAAGGCCAGCCTGAACTGCATAGCGAGACCTTGTCTCAAGAAGAACGCCCCCCCCAAAAAAGAATATGGTCAGCATGAGGAAACAATGCCATGTCACCTCTCAAAGCAACATTTCTGAGAGGGGTGAGGTCCTGTTGGCCTGTGATGTCATCTCTAGCAGGCCCCGGCTGGGAGTCTCTGATGCCAAAGTCCTGACTGGAGATCCTGGGCCGCACGGCATCCAGATGGCCTGGAAGGACAGTTTCTCTGCGGCCCTGCTGAAAAGACAGAAGGCCACGCTGATTTAAGACTCAGGCGGTCCCAGACTTACACGGGTGCAATTTAGGATGTTTCAGCTTCACAATCTCTGAAACTGTACCCATGCAACATTGCGCTCCACTGTCGGTACACTGTTCAATAACGTACGTGAGCTACTCCGTACCTCTTTTGTAAAATAAGCTCTGTGTTAGATCAGTCTGTCCAACTGTAGGCGAACGCAAACGTTCTGAGCATGTTTCAGGTAGGCTAAGCTAAGCTATGTTTAAGAGGTTAGCTCTATTAAATACTTTTTGGTATTTCATTTTTTAAAATCTTTTTTTTGTGCTTTATTGTGGTACCGGGAATTAAAGTCAGGACATTGTGTTTGCCAGGCAGGTGCTACGCCTCTGAACTCTATCCCTGGCCATTTCTTTGGTATCTCAATTATGGCATTTTCAATTTAGGATAAGTTTACTGGACCAAGGCCAGGCGTGGTGGTGCACACCTGTCATCCCAGTACTCGGGAGGCTGAGGCAGGAGGATCGTTGCGAGTTTGAGCCAGCCTGGGCTACAAAGTGAGCTCAAGGCCAGCCTGAACTGCATAGCGAGACCCCGTCTCAAGAAGACAAAAAAAAAAAAAAATAAGTTTACTGGATAAATGTCATTGTAATTCAAGTAGCATCTGTATATGGCTGGGTACGAGAAACACCACAGAGCTGGGTACAGTGGCACACACCTGTGATCTCAACACTTGGAAAGCTAAGGTGGAAGGGTCGTGAGTTTGAGGCCAGCCTAGACTATGCAGTGAGTTCAAGGATAAGGAAGCCCTCTCAAAAAGAAAAAGGGGGACGGGGTGCTGGGGCTGCAGTTCGGTGGTAGAGTACTTGCTGAGCATGCAGGAAACTCTATGTTCAATCCCTAGTGCTGGATGACAAAACCAAAAAGGAAGCATCTCAGAATGGTAGGGTTTCCTGAGAATACTCTAGAAACCACAAAGTAATATAAAGCCATAGAAACTTTTAAAAGTACAAGATAATACTGCTCAGTTGCAAGGACTGCTCAAAGGACTGCAGGGAAATGGTGCAAGATAAACTCCTCTTGACCCCGCGCTGAAGCCCAGGAAGGCAGGCACAGCTACTCTTGGCTTCTCTGTCCCTGGAATATGGCTTCTCCCTCCGACAACCTGCTTCTTAATTCAAATTTCTAAGGGCAAAAGAAGAGCTGAACAACCCGGATCATCCTGCAAGGCACTGTTACTCCAGTCACGGTGATTCTGACCAGTTCATGATTGGCTGCCCACGAACGGCAGAGCCAATCATAATCCAGTCAGCTATGCTAGAAGTGGGCAGAGTCACAGTGCAAAGTGAAGCCACCCAAGTCTGCCCCTGGGGAAGGGGCTGAGGTGGCCAGCAACGTGAGCATGCTCACACAAACACAAAGGGCAAGAGAAAAACGAGCCAAAATCTCACCATCTATGCTCACCAAGCTTGATTTTCTATACATTTTACCTGGTTGAATATACATCCAAAACAGTTTTACATTTTCCTTCTTGGAGTTAATATCAAAATATTTCCAGGGTCAGCCTGGTGTGGTGGTGCACGCCTGTAATCCCAGCACTCAGGAGGCTGAGGCAGGAGCATCCTTACGAGTTTGAGACCAACCTAGGCTACAAAGTGAGTTCAAGGCCAGCCTGAACTGCATAGTGAGACCCTGTCTCAAAAAGACAGAAAAGAAAATTAAATTAAAAATATTTCCTGTGTCTTTCTAATCCCATTACCTTTTCAATGACTACGTAATACTCATACGCACTACCTGGGTAGTTCACATGATTTACTAAATCAGTCCCCTACAGGCATGAATATTATTCTTAAATTCCTATGACTATACACAATCTCAGATGTTTGGAATATTTCCAGGACTGTACAAGGCGGCATCTTGGTAACCTAGTGAGCACTTGGGGCCTTTCAGGGGCAGGAGTATGATGGGTCTTTGGAAGAGGTGAGGTCGCAGGGATAGAGGGAATAAGGTGGCTGGTCCTAGTTTGTGCTGTCATTCTTCAATGCTGGACCTGTGGGGTGGACCCAGTGCCAGAGACCAGCACTTCTCCCTGCCTGGTGAATCTCAAGAGAGGCCAAGACAACCTGGACTGTGACAAGCGTGGAGGGTAAGCGGGTGGCAGCTTGCTGTCCTCTGAAGCTTTTGGTCCCCTTCTCCAATAAACCTGATCACCTTGGGGTGAGGCTGGACCACCTGCTATAGCTGGGATCTGCAGTAAGGAGGTGGGGGGAGCGGGGACAGAAAACATCTGATCCAAGGTCACAGAGGCAGAGCTGCTGACATTAAGCCCTTCCTTGCGCAGATGAGGACCTGAGCAGCTCTGGGTGGCCTGGGTCACAGAGAAAGCTGGAGTCAGAGCCAGAACCGGAATGTGCACGTATGGGCCCAGTCTGCACAGACACCTCCAGCCCTCCTGAGGTGTGCTCAGCTGTAGACAGTGCCAGCTTTGTGGATGTAAGACTCATGCAGTCGATCAAGGCCCCATGCTTAGAGAGCCCTGTGCTATGTTTACTGCTCTGTTGCCACCATATTGAAATTCCTAACACGCGTTGAACAAGTCCCCATATTTTCATATTGTGCTGTACCCTGCTGACTTTGTAAAATTAATTTTTGGTACCCGTCTGATATACATGATCCTCACATTCATCATAGGGAACTTGTAGCTGCACATGATATATCTTAATTCTTTTTTCCCATTTCCCTCCTCTCCCTTCAATCCTTCTTCCCCTCCTTATTTACAAAAGCTTTGTTTCCATTTTTTCTTTCTCTTCTCTTCTTTTTTTCCTTTCCCTTCCTTCCCTTCCCCCTTCCTGTTGCTCCCCCCATTTGAACATTTTCTTCCTACTTTCCAAAACTTATCTTCCATTTTGGTCCCTATGTATGCTTCTGGTTGCTCACATAAGAGAAACAATGCAATATTTAAACATGTGTGTCCGATTTATTTCACTTAAAAGTATGGTCTAAAGGTGCATCCATTTACCTAAAAATGTCTCCAGTTTATCCTTATTTATGGCAGAGCAGTGCTTTGTTGCATATAAAAACCACATTTTCTTTATACATTCATCTGTTGAAGGTCATCTGGACTGTTTCCAAGATTTAGCTAATATACATTGTGCTGCTATAAACACGGATACGCATATATCGCTGTGGGATGATCCATTTAATGCTTTAAGGAAGATACCAAGAAGGAGAATAGCTGGGTCAAGTGGGACCTCTAGTTTTCATTTCTTGAGGAATTTCCATACTGATTTCCATAGTGGTTGTACCAATTTACATTCCTACCACCAGCATTTGTTATTGGTTGATTTCTTGATGAAAACCATTCTCTCTGGGGTGAGATGGAATCTCAGTGTTGTTTTAATTTGCATCTCTCAAATGACCAGTGATGGGGCTGGGGATTTAGCTCAGCGGCACAGCGCCTGCCTGGCAAGCGCAAGGTTGTGAGTTCGGTTCCCGGTACCGGAAAACGCGCCTCCCCCGCAAAAAATGACCAGTGATGTTGAACATTTTTCCATATGTTTATTTGCTGTTCGTACTTCTTCATCTGAGAAGTGTCTATTCATTTCAGGTGCCCGTCTTTGGATTGTCACCCTGCCAATTTTGTATTGGTCCTGCCTCTGACCTGAGTTCACAGAAAATGGGTTGACAGTAGTAGTGTCAAGGAGTGATTGGGTAGGAAGGGAATGAGGTAATCTGCTGAGCCGTTGCACGGGAAGTCCTCTGACTTGGCGATCCTTAGGACCCGTACACTTCTGCTACCTGGAAGCCTCCGGTAGCCTGCCTCTTGCCCGTGCCTGGACACAAATGCTTGTTCTTCCTTGTTCCCCTGATGGTCTCTTTTCCTTGATCTTCTCTCTGTGAACTCTGAACCAAGGATTCAAATATCTACGGGTAAGGACCAAGACTGGGAAGCCACAGCAGTCTCCCAGGAGCCCTTGAAGCCCTTATCAGAAAGGAACTGCTAACAGCTCTGCTTTATAGCTGCTCTTCTTCCTCTATGGCCCTTTTCCTGCTCCCCGGGCCTGGGCTTGAGCCAGGCTACTCTCAGAGAGGGGAGATGGCACCAAGGACGGCGGAGCTATTGCTGGTAGATGTGGCCGCGAGCCTCCTTCCTCTGAGAAGCAGTTTGGGATTCTTCGTGGCTCAACTGGGGTCAGCACAGGAGGCTCCAGGGCAATGCTGACTCAGCCCCAAAGCCTACAGGTGTGTTTGACCTCTTTGCCCGGGCCTCCAGCAGCTTCCAGGGTCTTATCTTATCCTCGGAAGAAGATGACACTAACCATTGCGCACCTGGGGCAGCAACTGAATTATCATCATACCCACCACACAAGCGGCCTGTTTGCTGCCCAGAACTGTTATGTGGGAAACATTAAAAAGAAAAAAAAAAGAAAAGAAAAGAAAAAAGAAAAAGGATGGTGTAACAATGGTTTCAAGGGCCGGGGATATAACTCAGCGGCTGCCTGGCAAGCGCAAGGTCCTGAGTTCAGTTCCAAATCCCAGCTCTGAGGGAGGCTGAGGCAGGTGGATCACGAGTTTGAGGCCCACTCCGGCAACTTAGTGACATCCTGTCTCAAGATAAAACATAATGGGGTTGTAGCTCCGTGGCAGAGTACCCGACCGGATCTCTAGTACCACAAAGATGAATGAATGGACAGATGATTTCAGCATGGGCAAGCCTCGCGAGCAGCTATTCATCCTTATGCCATTTTACGGTTGGAGAAATAAATCTTAAAAGGATATACGACTTTCTCAAGGTCACAACTAGTCAGTGGTGGGGTCAGGATTTGGATGTGCTTTGTCTTTCTGACTCCCCCCGGCAGATGTACAAGCGGAAGGCTTGATCCTGACACACTGGATGGCATGGAGCCATCCTGCTCAGGTTGTCCAGACAAGCACCCCTGGAAAAATCTGGCACCTTCTCTTTTTTTTTTTTTCTTTTTTGTCTTTTTGAGGCAGGGTCTCGCTATGCAGTTCAGGCTGGGCTTGAGCTCACTTTGTAGCTCAGGCTGGTCTCAAACTTGCGACGATCCTCCTGCCTCAGCCTCCCAAGTGCTGGGATTACAGCTGTGTGCCACCACGCCCGGCTGGCACCTTCTATATGCAGCACAAATAGCCCAGCACAGGCCACATGCAGAGGTGTGGAAGAACATCCTTTAGAGATGAGTTTGTGTCTTCCTATCTTTTTTTTTTTTTTTGAGACAGGGTCTGGCTATGTAGTTCAGGCTGGCCTTGAACTCACTTATGCAGCCCAGGTTGGCCTCAAACTCATGGCAATCCTCTTGCCTCAGCCTCCCAAGTGCTGTGGATTATAGTTGTGGGCGACCATACCCAGCAGGAAACAAATTTTACATTGGGCGTTGAAATTTTAGGGGGCTTATAAATAGCACTTCTTTTCTCTGCCAAACACAGGACAAATTGAGAGTAGACATAGAAGGGTGTCAGTGCTCCCACCAGTGGCCCATAAAGTCCAGCAGATGGACATGAATTCTGGGTTCACTGCTGATCAAATAAGGAGATGGCAATACACAGCAACAGTTAGCTACGTAGAACCTTAGGCATGCTGCATACCCAGCATAGGTGAAGAGGACAACCCTGGGTCTATCTGCCCAGCGGCGCACGCCCTGGGAAACTTAGGGTCTGGAGTTTTGGAGAAGCTTGTGTTTGGAAGGCCAGCCCCAAGAGGCAGGGACAGAGGTCCAAAAGTCATCAGAGAGACCACTGGCTCTAGAAGAATCCCTCCTCCTCTGCTGGAGCCGCATGGGAACTAGGGGGTGGGGGCGAACATGCCCGGTCCAGAGTCTGGGGAAGGAAGGACTCAACCCGGGCTGACCAGCGAGAGATGCAGCAGGCCCAGCCACGCAGAGTGAACGGAAGAGGAAGTCAATAATGCCCGCGGGACTCCACCCAAGCCCCAGGAGGCCCCGTGCACTTCACGTAGCTGGGCAGGCTGAGCCGGAGGGTCCAGCAGGAGCCCCACAATGTCCTGCCCCAGCCCCGCTCTGCCCCTGACATTCCTCCAGCACCGGGAGAACAAGGTCAAGAGTCCTTGCACCGCACCTGTGCATGAGGCAAGGCCATGGGCCTCCTTCCCTCCACAGTCCACGCCAGCACAGGCACTGAAATAAATCCCCGCAAACGCACCCAAACGCTTTGTCAAGGGGAAGCGCTTCCAAGCCAGCACAGTGGCGGCACACACCTGTACTCAGGGCACCCTGGGAGGCTGAGGCAGGAAGGTGACAAGCTCTGGTCACTCTCTATGGAGCTTAGTGAGACTCTGTCTCAAAATAAAAATTAAAAAAGGACAGGGGATGTAGCACAGCACAAGGGCCCTGGGTTTAATCCTCAGCCCTGGGAGAAAACGAGTCAAGTGCTTCCCAAATCAATGAACTCCCCTCTCCCTCTCTATCCTGTCTCCCTTCCCTTCTTCCAGCAGTACATTCCTGCTAAGCTGAACATGACCCTGGCCTCAAAGCCTACAGGAAGGGGTGTGAGGTGGGTTTGGATTTGGTCTGTGGTTTTGTTTTTGCTTTATGAAACAGGGTCTCACTTCATAGTTCAGGCTGGCCTCACACTTGAAGTGATCCTCCTGTCTCAGCCTCCTGAGCCTGGCATTATGGGCACGTGCCACCACACCTGGCCTTCTGTGTCCTTTGATGGGGCTCTGCCAACAGGTTCTGGGAACCCAGGGCCAGGAGCCTCTAGGACATATGGACCCATGCCAGGTTCCCACAGCAAGAGGACAGGAAACCAGGGCAGGGGCAAAGGGCAAGGAGAAAGTGAGCAGGGCATCGAGGATGCTGAGTCCAATAGTCCATGCTCAGGGCTGGAGAAGGGGCTGTCGGGCTTTAGCTCCAGGCTCTGCTCCTGTCTTCTTGTTTGTAATACTGGGGATTGAGCCCAGGGTCTTTCAACTGAACTACACCCCTCGCCCTTTTTATTCTTCACTTTGAGTCAGGGTCTTACTAAGCTACCCAGGCTGGGCTCAAACTTGCAATCCCCCTGTCTCAGCCTCCCAGAATGCTGGAGTTACAGGTGTGCACCACCACACCTGGCTTCAGTCATCAATTTTTTTTTTTTTTTTTGGTACCAGAATTGAACTCAGGACCTTATACTTGACAGGCAAGTGCTATGCTGCTGAGCTATATGCCCCGCCCAGTCATCTACTTTTATGTCTCTCTTTTTTTTTTTTCTGGTACCTGGAATTGAACTCACGACCTTGCGCTTGCCAGGCGGGCGCTATGCCGCTGAGCTAAATCCCCAGCCCTAGTCATCCACTTTTAAACCTCCCCTCTGTCCTGAGGTTGCCCAGTGCCACCACAAGACCAAGACGCTACAGTTAGCCATACCTGTCATGTGCACAGGCACCCCTGCCATGGGGGTGGGCGTGCCAGGGCCTCACACCCAGGACCCACCCAGCAGCAGGAAATGCACCCCGTAGGAAGCAGGCTCAGGGCCTGCGCCCGCCCTCCGCCTGTGGAGGGTTCTCTCTGAACAAGCCTTTTTTCTGATGCAGAATTTGAATGAAGAAAGAATCTATACCAAAGGAATTGATGAAACACGGCATCTTGCAGGCTTGACAAAGAGACCAACAACGGTGCAGGGGTGGGGGGGGAAGACCCCGTGAACTTGGTGGTCATGCCTTGATCATCACAAAATTGCCAACCAACGTAAGGGCCCCGACGTGGGCTGTGTAGTCTCTTACCAACCATGCCCACTTTGCAGGAGACGGGGAGAAGGGGTGCTGCTGGAAGCCTTTGAGGTAAGAAGACACAAGGACAGGATCCCTCCTCAGCCTCCGAACTCTCACCACCCCCAAGCCCATCGTACAGCCTTGGAGAGAAGCAATAACAATTACACACTGATTTTTTTCTTTTTTCACTTCCGGGGATTGAGCCCAGGGCCTTTGCACTGAGCTGTGCACATTCCCAGCTCCCTTTTAAGAAAAAACAAAACAAAAAAACTTTTTATTTTGAAACAGGGTCTCACTAAACTATTAAGTTGCCCAGGCTGGACTCAAATTTTTTTTATCTTTTTGAGACAGGGTTTCGCTATGCAGTTCAGGCTGGCCTTGAATTCATGGCGATCCTTCTGTCTCAGCTTCTTGAGTGCTGGATGTATGCCCCGCCTGGACTCAAACTTTGGATCCTCCTGTCTCAGCCTCCCAAAGCGATGGGATTAAGGGGGTGAGCCACCACGCCCAGAAAAAACTGCAGTGCACAGGTCCATGCTGCTAAGATACTGGCACTGGCGAGAGCACTGGGGGTGCTGGTGATGAGGGGACCCGGCAGGGCTGGGGGCTGCTGATGTTCTACAGGACGGGGGGTGTTCAGGGGCGATAAAGTGCAGTCGCCCCTCAGTGTCCACAGGGTGTGGGCTCCAGGACACCCCACACACACCAAAGTCAGAGCTGGCTCGAGCGCCTTATTTAAAATGCTGCAGGGTTTGCATATAACCTGTGCCCCCATTCTGAGGCAGCGCAAACGCTAGGCAAACAGTGGTTATTCTGTGCAGGGAATAATCACAAGACGAAGTGTATGTGTTTAGTGCAGACAGTTTTTCTTCTAGATGTTTTCAAGCTGAGGTTGGTCGACTCCATGGAGGCAGGATGGGTGGATGCGGAGGGTAAATGTCCCCGTCTCCGCAGGGGTGCAGGAGGCTCACCAGAAGGGAGGTAGCTGCAGCCTCTGCCCCTGGCTGAAGACTGGAGGGACCCTGAGGGGAGTCAGTGGATGCCAGCATCTCCAAGGGTCTTGGGAAGACATCTGTGCCAGAAAGCTGAGCGGTCTCATCTTTCAGAAACTCAGTTTATTGACTGGAATGTTTCCAGGCAAACCTCACCTTCTAATGCAAACCTCACCCACTTCTAATGCAAGGAAGAGGGTCTCAAAGAACCCAGGCGACCTACAGGAAGGACGTCCCTGAAGAGGCCCAGGGCCCAGCCTAGGTGCCCTCCTTACTTTGTCCCTGCGGTGTCTCACCCTTTCTGAGTGTCCCTGGGCCAGGGGCCTCAGCACTGTACTGAGGCATCTGACTTAATCCTCCCCACAGCCTCAGGCTCCTTTCACACACAGGGAAACACTCCGAGAGGAGAGAGTGCTCGCATCGGGCAGGGCCAGCTACTTCCAGAGCCTCCATGTCTGACGACTGGGCTCACTACACCGGCTCATCTTCCTACTTCTGGATAAAGAGAGCATCCGTCAGCCCAGTATGGGGGCACATGCCTGTCATCCCAGCACTCTGGGAGGCCGAGGCAGGAGGATTGCAAATTGGAGCCCAGCCTGGGCAATTTAGAGACTTAATGAGACGCTGTCTCAAAATAAAAACAAAAAGGGCGGAGGATATAGCTCAGTGCAAAGGTCCTGGGTGCAATCCCGATCCTACCATCACCAAAAAAAATAAAATAAAAAAAAAAAAAAAAAAAAAAAAAAAAAAAATAATAATAATAATAATAATAATGGAGAGGAGGAAGGGTGGGAGGGAAGGAGATGAAGGAAGCATCTCTCCACATACTCTATCAAGCCTGCCAGAGCCAGTCTGAGCCCCTGCCTCTCAGCTGACCCAGGTTTCTGGAAAAAGCAGCTCCTTCTCAGGCGTGGGGCCTTTGCAAGTCCTGTTCGCAGCTGCTATGACCCATATCCAGCACTTTCTTAGCCCATCCTGCCTCTCCTCCAGTGCTGGCACAAAAAATACCCAGCCTGGCATGGTGGCACAGGCCTGTAATCCCGGCACTCAGGAGGCTGAGGCAGGAGGATCGCTGTGAGTTCCAGGCCAGCCTAAGCTACATATTGAGTTCAAGGCCAGTCTGACTGCAAAGTGAGACCCTGTCTCAAAAAAGCAAACAAATTGAAAAAAAAAAAAATATATATATAGCCTCAGCGTTCCTGCCTTCCTCCTCCCCGCCAGCAGCCAGGTGGCAGCAGCAGCTGAGGGCAGAGGCTCTGCCCTTCTTTTTGCTGTAGGGCCCTGGTGCCTGCTGCGCTGCACACGGTTCCTTCCTGGAAAGGCCCGGCCCTTTCTCTCAGGCAGAGCGGCTCTCCCAGGTCACGAGGGGCCCGCCCTTGTCCGGTAGAGTGCAAGGCTGACACCTTCTCACAGGGGCATTCAGAGCAGCCGACCCCCTGGGGATGGCCGGATGGGACAGGAAGCAGCCTCTGTGGGGGTAGAGGAGGTCAAAGCTCAAGGGGTGGGGCGGGGGAGGTCGGTCAGTTGGAGACCGCCAAGTTCGGGTGAAGCAGCTGCTTGACCTCCACCAAGTAGGTGGCCGCCTGGGAAGGCGGAAATGGAAGCGAGGCCTCCCAGTCGGTCCACACCTGCCCCGCACTCGCTTCCTGGGCGGTGGGGCTCCACTCTCGGGCCTGTCTCAGTCTCAACCTTTGAGAGTCTTTCTGCACCCTTTCCGCAGGGTACCCTGTGGGCAACCACCGCAGGACGCTGACCCGTCCCTGCTCACTCCAAGTCTGGCACCTGCCTTCCCACTTCTCCCAGTGCTCCCGGCAAGTCGCCCGGGTCTCAGCTGACCTCAAATAGCGCGGGGGACCGGGGAGACTAAGTCCTTCCTTTCCACACACTGTTCTTTGTGACCGTATCTTTCTGCCACCAACTCTCAATCATTTTCTGATGTGTGAATTTATGGGTTCTTATGGAAAGCGAACAAAAGTAGGCAGCTGTGTGTGGTGGCCCATGCCTGTAAGTCTGGCACTCAGGAGGCTGAGGCAGGAAAATGGCTGTGAGTTCCAGGCGAGCCTGAGCTACACAGCGAGACCCTGTCTCAAGAAAAAAAGAAAGAAAGAAAAAGTGGACAGATTTAACATACTGAGTAAACTGATTATCTGCACAAAGAGCCAGTTTACAGAAAGAGAAAACAAATTATCAGACAAGATTTGTTGTTTAGCCAGGTGTAGTGACACATGTCTTGCACTCTGGGAGGCAGAGGCAGGAGGATTACAAGTTCAAGCCCTCCTTGGGCAATGTAGTGTCTTAGTGAGACCTTGTCTCAGAAAAAAAATTTTTTTTGAAGAGCTGGGAATGTAACTTAGTATGAAGGTCTCTATCACTTGTAAAGCTAGGCTAGCTGTATCCTTGGTCCTGTTCCACTTAATGATTTTCTAACATCCCTTAAGTGTGTGATTTATTAGGCTATCAAGCTGGATTTTATAGTTTTAATAATGTATTTTTCTGTGCCCAAAAGGTATCTGTGAAAGTATTTCTCAAGAGAGCATCAGGAGGCCAGGGATATAACTCAGTGGCACAAGTGCCTGCCTGGCAAGAGCAAGGTCCTGAGCTCGATTCCTGGTACCAAAAAAAAGAAACCAAGAGAGTATCAGGATAGGAAGTGGGGCTCAACTCACACCTTTAGTTTTGCTTGTGATAATGTTTTTGGAAGAAAACCAATGCGATCAACCACGTCAATCTCGGGACAACTTCTCCGTGTCGGTCCAGAGGAATTACCTCCAGGGCCCTCTGTCATTAAAACAGTCATCAAATAATAAAAGACTGCTGCAAAGTCTTCCTGGGCTATTCCATTCCGGAAACGCCCACCTCCACCCCATCTGAATTTATTGACGTGCATCCCAGGCTTGCTTCCCAAAACTGTCCTTCCAAGCAAGAGCCCCGTGCCCTGCATTGCTTTGGACACCACATTTAAATCAGGATAGGGCCAAGGATATAGCTCAGTGGCACAGTGCCTGCCTGGCAAGTGTAAGGTCCTGAGATTGATTCCCGGTATCCCCCCCAAAATAAGAATACTTTCACTATCTCTTTTCTCCGTAGTTTCCTATCACTCCAAGGAAAAGATCTATTTCCCTTTTCTAAATTTGAATGCAATAGCTGACAAGTGATAGCATTTATCTTCTAAATCAGTAGATTCTGTCTCTCTGCTTAGGAAAAAAACTTAGGAAAAGATGCAACGAAAGCCAGTGTTGGTTTTGAGTTTGATCAAACGTCTCTATCCTGTAACTCATAAAATCTTGCAATGATTTGGTTTTCCTATCATAATCTATTTGGAGAATTTTGATATATTTTATAAAAACTTGCAGTAACCCTTGAAGAACTTCAAATGAGATCTAATTGTTACCAGGTTCCCCTTGTTGATATTCTTCATCAACGCACTGGCATCTAAATGGTACAGAAGAGATTTACATCACTGGTGCATCTTACATCTTGCTTCTTGGTATCAGCAATATCAGCCAGTAGAAAAGCAGGGCGGGCATAGTGGTGCACACCTATAATCCCAGCACTCAGGAGGCTGAGGAAGGAGGGTTGCTGTGAGTTCAAGGCCAGCCTGGGCTACACAGAGTGTTCAAGGCCAACCTGGACTGCATAGAGAGACTTTGTCTTAAAAAAAAAAAAAAAGGCAACAGGCCAAAGTTTTTGCTCCTCTCTACCCAAAAGGTTGGCTCCTAACCTGTGGGTTCAGAGTCTGAACTTGGCTTAGCTCGGGCTTTCCCCCGAGGCTGTAGGCAAGCCAGGGCCACCGAAAGGCTTGGGCAGATAGAGGCTGGCTTCCTGATCATCCACTTGGTTGGTGTGAGGGCCTCCTCCTGGTCCCAGCAAAAGCATCTGAGATAGAAGTCACAGTCTTTTTCTAACTCCATCTCTGAAGGAATATTCTACTCTGCCAAATGCTATGTCAAAAGAGAGCCAACCAGTCCCACCCGTGCCGAGGGGAGGGAACAGCTCAGGGGGTAAAGCCAGGAAGTGAGGCTCACTGGGGTGCCAGCTGCAGCTGCTAGGGCGCAGACACTAAAGGCTGAATCTGTAGCACCCTAGCTAGGCCAGCATTGGGGTAGAGTAGCTGGTGCACGGACTTCATCAGCTGTTAAATTATTTCACCTATCACGCATGTCCAAAATCTACTCAACCACAGGTTGAGTTTCTATTTTGCGCCAGGTACTGGGCTTAGGGATAGAAGTGTTGTCCTCAGCGCCTCATGGTCCGGTTGGTGGGACAGAGAAGTTCGTCAGTCAGTGCTCTAGAGGAGTACAGAGGGGAAGGGCCCACCCTGGCCAGGGGCCAGGCCAGGGGGACTGAAGGAGCTGGCCAGCGGCCGGCCAGTCAGGGGAACCTGGAGCAAAAAGGCACAGTGCCCGGGAAGCCGTGCGGCACCATGAGGGACTGGCACATAGTGGGGACAGCAGGAAGTAGCCTGGACAAGCTGCCTTGGGCACTAGGCTCGGGGTTTGGGGCTTACCCTGAAGGGTATGGGGGCGGATGGATTTGGAGCCAGAGAGTGACACAGTCGGTTTGGGTTGCAGAGCATTCCTGGTGGTAGTGACACGTAAGTGGACTCCGGGGGCGGCATACCACATGCCGCAGCACGAAGAGTTCAAACACGCTACTTTTCCCGGTAAGAGATGATCAGTCGGGGCTGTTGAGGACCTGCAGACAAGCAAGCGATGCTAGGGGATTTTTAGTGGAGCAGAACCAACAAAGCCAGGTGAAGGAAGGCGGTGTTTGGGGCGATGGAGGAGTCTGGAAGTGGCCCGAGTTTCTACCTTAGCTGGGGAAGGCGAGCTCGCGGCCTAATGGAAGGATGGTGGACTTCACTGAGGGACAGAGCAGGCTCGGTTTAAGTGTGTTCGACTGGAGGTGCCTGGGCGGGCCCGAGAGTGGAGACCATGCGGGAGGATTGTGACAGCCGCCATGGCTGTCGCTCCCTGAGGCCCTGGTCTCTAGGCAGCTTAGGGCAGTTCCTGGAGAAGGAGCCAGGAATGAAGGATGAGTGGAGAACGAGAGATGGCCTCAGGTCAGCGAGAGGGGATTTGAGCAGGAGAGAGCGGCAGGCTAGTGGAGCAAGATAGGGGTCGGAGTGGGCTTGAGAGTCTTCTCAATTAGGACTTGTTTGGTACCAGGTGGAGGGTGGTTTGCATGCAAGACAGCACCGGCAGGCAGCAGGAGGTGAGGGAGACCAGATAGCCGGTGTAGACTCCTTGAAAGAGGCTGGCCAGGCATTTGATAGCGCCTGAGTGTGCCGAGGACAGTGGGTCAGGGATGACCAGCATTAGCAGGTGAGAGACTAAAGCAGAACACTGTGACATGGTGTAGAGAAGGTTCTTTGATGTGCGGCCATATCCAGAAAGTGCTGGGGGCCAGGTGGGATGCTGCAGGGGCTCCTGTCCCGTCACAGCAAATCCTTCAGAGCCCCCGGGAAAAGTATCCCATGGAGGCAGCAGCGCTCCCAGCAAATGAAGAAAAATGAAAGGTTGCGAAATAACTTCAAGCTCAGCTAAAGTTTATTTCCCAGAATATGTTTAAAATGAGCAACACGGAAGCCAGCTAGGCAGGGTGGCGCAAGACTGTAATCCCAGTTACTCAGGAGGCTGAGGCAGGAAGACTACAAGTTCAAGGTCAGCCTGAATTTAGCAATCTGAATTTAGCAAGACACTGTCTCAAAATAAAAAATAAAAAGGGATGGGGATGTAGCTGAGTGTGAAGACTTTGGCTTTAATCCTTCACACTTATAAAAAAGGAAAATAAGTCAGGTATGGGGGCTGGGGATTTAGCTCAGCGGCAAAGCACCTGCCTGGCAAGCACAAGGTCGTGAGTTCGGTTCCCGGTACGGGAGAAAAACCAAAAAAAAAAAAAAAAGAAAGAAAATAAGTCAGCTATGGTAGTGTACCCCCGTAGTACCAGCACTCAGTAGGCCGAGACAGGAAGATCTCCATGAATTCTAGCCCAGCCTGTGATACATAGTGAGTTCCAGGCCAGTCTGAACTACCTAACAAGACCCTGTATCAAAAAAGAAAAAGGAAAAGAATAAAAAAGAAAGAAAAGAGAGGGATGTGATGTGGGAAGAAGGGAAGGAAGGAGAAAAAGGATCAAAATAAGGCAGCAGCAGAGGAAAATGTCTAGAGGGATGGCTTGGGCATACAACCTCCTTCCTGGCAAAGCTTCACATGTCCTCAACTGGAATGATGACATTAGAGGTTTTCCTATTTTTCACTTTCTTTTCTGAATAGGACCTTTCTAAGAGCTGTCTGTTTGTTGGTGTGTGATACCATGGGAAGGAAACTTTAAGAAACAAACTCTTTCTGGATTGGTTTTAATATTGATGATCTCTGATGGTTACAAGCTCAGGCCAACTCCTACAAAAGTGAATTCCAAGATGAAGAATGGTGAGAGGCTGCAAAATTTAGCAGTTTGTAGCTCCATTTGTAATAAATATGGAAGGTTTTTGGAAAGAAATCAATACGAGTGCACGCCTGTAATCCCAGCACTCTGGAAGGCCGAGTTAGGATAGAGAGTTTGAGCCCAGCCTGGGCAGTTTAGTGGTTTAGTGAGATTGATACCCTGTCTCCAAATAAAAAAATAAAAAAAGGATGAGGTTGTAGCTCAGTGTGCCGGCCCTGGGTTTAATCCCCATATTGTATGGCAAGAAAAAATAAAATTAGGAAGGTTATTATTCAATAGTATTTGAAATTTCATGTATCAGCAATGATGATTTAAGTTTCCCTAACACTTCTGTGAATAGAATTTCTTAAGGAAACCTTACTTTTTCCCTTGAGCTTCCAAAATCTCCACCTTGGCACTGGCACAGGAAGTAGGAAGAGAGCGCGGTAGGAAGCTCCCTCGTTCTTCCTCTGAGGCTCAGTAGGAGCCAGTGTTCCCGGAGCTGGTCCTACCCCACCGGTTGCCCATGGAGACAGCTGCTCAGATAACAGACTCCGCACCATTCAGGGGCTGGCTGATGGCAGCCTAGTGCCATGGGTCAGGGGCCTGTGCTGCTAGGGGCTGCGGGATGTGCTTCTGTGGAGTTTCAGGCCAAAGCCAATTTGTTTGTTTTTTGAGACAGGGTCTCACTATGCTGTCCAGGCTGGCCTCGAACTCACAGCGATCCTCCTGCCTCAGCCTCTCCAGTGCTAGGATTACAGGAGTGCACCACCACACTCAGCGTCCTGTAAGCGAGGAAGCGGGAGTCAACTGAGGATCGTGTGCTTGCCCAGCAAGCGCTGTACTGCTGAGCTATTTCCCCAGCCCCCCTGTAGTAGCCATTCTTCCAGGAAAGTATCCATACTGTATTTATGAGCCTTTCTGTGGGAGTCAAGGCTTCCTGATGCTCAGGCCCCGCTCTTAGCCAGCACTGCCCTGGGCTTCCTCCCCACAGTGGAAGAAAAAGAGGATGGGCCAGGTGTGGAGAACCTAGGAAGCTCTAGCTCAGCCCCGATGTGGGCAAGGTGATCCTGGGGAAATTTCATCACATTGCTTTGTGTAATCTTTCTCAGGTCCTGAGTGATGGGCTGGATTAGGTAACACTGGAAAAGGACCGTCTGGGTTGGAAAATTCGGTTACTTCCTCTTGACCTGGGCAGGGCAGTCACTGAAAGAGGGCAGAAAGGCTAAACTTTCTCGGGCACTTCTTCTGCAGGCCTCCTTGGGGTCAGCTTTCTGGGGTGACCAGTGACTCCTAGCTGGACTACCAGTGACTCCTTGCTTTGTGATCAGGGAGTTTCCTCCCAGAACAGGGAACGAGAGGTTCTTGAGGGAAAGGTAGAAATAACCACTATGGGGCTGGGATGGAGCTCAGCAGTGGAGCACTTTCCTAGCATGTGGAGGTCCGGTTTGGTTTGTTTGTTTTGTCTTTTTGAGACAGGGTCTCACACACCATGTAGTTCAGGCTGGACTGGAACTCACTTTGTAGCCCAGACTGGGCTCAAACGTGTACAGTGATCCTCCTGCCTCAGCCTCCTGAGTGCTGGGATTACAGGATACGCCACTGTGCCTTGCCAGTGTGGGCAAAAACAAAACCACCACGTTTTGAAAAACTAGTCTGTGTGAAGCGTGTGGCAGGCATTTACGTTTACTTTATTTTATTTTTTTATTTTTTTGTTTGTTTTTGTTTTTTTCTGGTTCCGGGAACCGAACTCACGACCTTGCGCTTGCCAGGCAGGCGCTTTGCCGCTGAGCTAAATCCCCAGCCCCTACATTTACTTTATTCCTCAGCTCACAACAGCCTTTTGAAGAGAGGTTTTCCTCCTCCTTCAGGTGAGCAAAGGCACACGGAGAAGTTGGGTAACCTTCAGGGTTAGAAAAGGTTACCTGGGTCTCCCTCTCTGTACAAAGGTACGCTGTCTAAGGCGGCACTTTCCCAAAGGGAAAAAAGGAAGTGGCTGAATCTTAGAGATCAGTCTTTGGTCCCGGCCACTCTGAAGACCCTGCTGGTGCAACTTCTCCTCCGCAGTGGCTTGTCGGAGGCTGGGTTCAAGGTCTGGCTGGAAGCCTCCCAAGGAGCCGTTAGTCCTTGTTTGCTGGGATTCTAGGATTTCAGCTCAGTATATACTCCAGAAAAGGATCACCGTCTGCTTTATTAAACTTGCCTATACTTGGGCCAAGTGGGCTGTTTATCCTCCTCCGCAGGGTTTTGCTTTCAAGAGAAGGGGTGGGGGGAGCCAGTGAGCATGTGCAGAAGTCCATCACCTTGCTTTGCAGTTTCCAGGCAACCACGCAGGATTACAACAAGTCACATGATAGCACTGCTGCCAGGGAGAAGAGGAAAATGGAAAACTGTGCTATCTTGAGAAAGAGGCTGGGAATCAGCAAAGGGCTTTGGATTCTCCTCTAGATATATGATCAACAAGTAGCCAGAGACCCATGGCGAGGGAGGGCTTCTGGCTTCTCAGCAGCTGGCCCAGCCTACTGCTGGATGGAAAATGTCCCACTAAATATGGAGCTGGGGGGAAGGGGACAGGGCAAGGGTGAGATGGCAGTGATGGTGCTGGGGTCACTGGCCTAAGGTGACCCTAGCACCTGTTCCGGCTCCTGGAGGAGTTGATACTGAGAAGATGCAAACCAAACCCGGCTCCCCAGTCCCTCCTCCTCCGCTGCTGCTGCTGCTGCTGCTGCCTGGGATAATAAGGGAGCAGGAGCAGGAGCAGGAGCGTCCTTTGGTTAAAACCCAGCCTGTGATGATTGCAGCTGCCTGGGGGGCAGCAAAGGGTCAGTGGGGACACGTGGGAGGGGAGAAAAACCACCCATGAAGACCGAGTTTCCACTTCCTTTTAGAAAGCCTCCTCTTTCTGAACATTGTTTATTTTGATTCTGGATGTTTTGATTTTTCCGTCTCCCCTCCCCCACGCTGTGTGTCTGTGTGTAACACCCCCCCCCACTGCTGTTTATATTGTAGATGCTTCCACGGCAATTCATCTCCTCACTCTACACTTTTGTTCCAGTAATAACACCCTCTGCGGCCTAACAACTCCCAGGAACCAGAGAGACAGTTAGCTATTGGCGCTCCTGGGGCCCCAGAAAGTGTGCCCTGGGGGGAGGGTCCCACTCGCCAGCTCAGAGCTGGAGGCTGGTGACAGTCATGAGCCATTGGCCTTCCTAGGGTTCCGGGAGGCCAGGCTCCCCCGCGGTCTCCTCCTCACACCTAGCAGATGTCTCAAGGCGCGGACGCGCCATGGGAACACATTCTTTCTCTGGCTTTCCCACAAGGGACCATAATTCACAACCTGGACCACTGGTCTCACGCGGTCTGGCCTGGCGGGCCGAGCACGGACATGGAGAGGCAGGCCCTGGACAGGGAGCTGCCCCTGCCCTGGTGCCCAGGCAGTAGCCTGGCCGTGTAGCCTGTGAGGGTTCTCTGGGCCCTGTCGCCGCCCCACATGCAGAAGCCGGGAGAGGGTCCTTGCTGCTGGCCTTTTCCCAGGACATCCTGGTGGCTTTTCGTTTGGAAACCTAGACAGTCAGGTTTCCTGCCTGAGAGCAAGTTCTGAAAGCTCAGCAGCAGGCCTTCTCCGCGTGCAGAAAAGCTCGACACCCACTGTGTCCAATAAGAAAATAAATGAAGAAAAAGTGAGCGGCTTGGGCCTGCCGAAGCCGGGCACGGCTCCCTGGAGGCCAGAGGTCGCTGTCCTTCCCTGCGGGACCTCTTGGTCACACTTTTTTCTTTAAAGGAAGAAAAGTTTACTAGGTCGTCACGTGAAGATCGCTCTATTGCAATAGGCGAATACGTAGGGAGCGGAAAAGGTTGCGCCTTATAAACATTTTTGATTGAATGGGGGGAGGAATCCAAAGGCGACAAGGAGATGAATTTTCAGTACATTAAAGCCGTGTGTCGAAGGCGGGAAAAGGCATTCCGCATCTGTTTAATGCGAAGCACATGGGAGGATGGGGCCTTTCGGGACGGTGAAGGGCATGTAGCGGTTTCGGAGAGATGGTGCAGTGTGATGAGGCTTTTCGGACTGCTGGGCAAGCTTGAGGGCCGGGGTGAAATCTGCAGGGAACTGAGGTGTGCTCCCTCACGCCTCTAGCACTCAGGCCTGCGCTGGCCGGCTTACAGCCCCATCCTTGCACATCCACAAACTGGTCCTCTATCCAGCCAAACTCAGATATACGCGGGCGAGGGCGCACCCGCGTGCTAGGTCTTCCCCGTCCCTGCCCGCGCTTGCCCTGTGTCACTTGGCCATTCAACTCCAGGGCTAAAACTTCCCGTACGAGGTCCTCCCAGCCCAGATTTTCAAGGAAACTTGAATACAAGTAGAAAAGTGTTTGATGATAGAAAAAAAAAAAATCTGCTTGCTTGCAGTTCTTGCGATGGCCAGATTGCTACAAGAAACTGTTGCATTCCAGAGCTGGACAGGGCGAGGGCAGGCACGGGGAGGAGGCTGGAGCAAAGAGGCCGGGGAATTTGAAAGACGAAATCAGAACTCCGGCCAGAAACGCCCCGGGGCCTCGGAAGAGGGTGCTGGGGGCGGAGGCGGGCCGGGCAAGGGTTAACCCGCGAGCGGAGCG